>NC_068421.1:43815146-44095146 GCF_023373465.1 Oncorhynchus keta | reverse complement strand
GGATGTATCTGTGTATTTTTTAAATGGTAAAAATAACTCAAAGCGGCATTATAAGACAAGGATGAAACTATATGTTGTCCACAGACCCATTTCAGTTCGCTCAGAATGTTTAGACAGGGCCCCAGTTGGAAGTGGGTGTCCTATACTCCAAGCCAATGTCCTAGAGTGCTGTTTGATCTAAAAGTCTATCAGGGAGAAAATCTGCCCCATGATTTGCCAGTAACAAGGACTATTTTATGATTGTGTGTGAATTTAGGGAATGCACATGCTATGGTGTGTTTGTATTATTCATGTTTTGTGTGTGTTGATACCCTGCTGACTGGTGTGTGTGTGTCTCTCCCAGTGCTGCGGTAAAACTCCCTATGCTGTAGAGGACCGACGGGTGCTGTGCTGTAACCAGATGTTGCACCGTGGGGTGGAGGCTGGGCACCAGTGCTCCCCAGGTGGCCACTTGTATCTGCCATCCCGTGAAATTGTGTGTGAGTCACGCGTTCATCTCAACGATCTAGGCAAACACTGCTGTGGAGAAGAGACCTACGACCCTCAGGATGAAATCTGCTGCAGCGGACACAAGTGAGTTTCTTTGTAGGGTGGAAACTGTAGGTAGTTGAACCGAGCCAGGTAGTTTATCCCAAAGACATGGGTGGGGTTATCACTGTCTGCAAGCCCAGTTCAGAGTCCCTAAGGGCTAACTATGACATCAGTTGTGAGTGACGCATTTGAATCTACTATTGTTTTGACTCTGTGGCTGAATCCCAAATCACTCCCTTCCCCTCACCCCTCCGTTTGCACGTTAACAGGCACCTCCTCTAAGTGTCTCAAAGCTGAGGGAGTGAACATTATCGAGGGAGTGAACATTATCGAGGGTGTAGGGGCCAATTCGACCACCCAGCAAGGCTGCCGGCTCCTGAGCCAGGTGACATCCCAACATGCACCGAGTTTGCTCAATTTCATGCAGAAGAGGGAAAAGGCGATTCTGATTATGAGCCAAGTGTATTTTTTTTGTCTCTGATTTCAAGGTATGAAACATAAATTTTAAAAAAAATACAAGTTTAACCTCTCTGGTACAACAACAGCCAGTGAAATTGCAGGGTGCCAAATTCAAAACAACAGAAGTACCAAAATTCAAATTCCTCATACATACCAGTTTGTTGTACATACAACATTAGTTCAGAAATCCAAAGGCACAATGTGCACTGTCAACACCAAGATGAAAATGATTGCTGTTCTCTATATTTCTTTCAGTCTCCATCCAACAGTCAACATAAAGTTGTTAATATTAATGAGGATAAATAAAATTGGGGTACAACCTCTTGTTCACAATTCCTGACATTTAATCACAGTAAAAATTCCCTGTCTTAGGTCAGTTAGGATCAACACTTTATTTTAAGAATGTGAAATGTCATAATAATAGTAGAGAGAACTATTTATTTCAGCTTTTATTTCTTTCATCACATTCCTTGTGGGTCAAAAATTGACATACACTCAATTAGTATTTGGTAGCATTGCGTTTAAATTGTTTAACTTGGGTCAAACCTTTCCTGTAAGCCTTCCACAAGCTTCCCACAATAAGTTTGGGTGAATTTTGGCCCATTCCTCCTGACAGAGCTGGTGTAACTGAATCAGGTTTGTAGGCCTCTTTGCTCGCACACGCTTTTTCAGTTCTGCCCACATATTTTCTATAGGATTGAGGTCAGGACTTTGTGATGGCCACTCCAATACCTTGACTTTGTTGTCCTTAAGCCATTTTGCCACATCTTTGGAAATGTGCTTTGGCTCATTGTCCATTTGGAAGACCCATGTGTGACCAAGCTTCAACTTCCTGACTGATGTCTTGAGATGTTGCTTCAATATATCCACATAATTTTCTCTCCTCATGATGCCATCTATTTTGTGAAGTGCACCAGTACCTCCTGCAGCAAAGTACCCCCACAGCATGATGCAAATCAAATCTGTCGTTCTGCCCCGAACAGGCAGTTAACCCACTGTTCCTAGGCCGTCATTGAAAATAAGAATTTGTTCTTAATTGACTTGCCTAGTTAAATAAAGGTAAAATAAAAAATAAGCTTGGCACATCTAGCCACTGGGATTTTTGCCCATTCTTCAAGGCAAATCTGCTCCAGCTCCTTGAAGCTGGTGTACAGTCATCTTTAAGTCATACCACAGATTCTCAATTGGATTGGGGTCTGAATTTTATTTTGCAGTATGCTTAGGGTTATTGCCCTGCTGGAAGGTGAACCTCCATCCCAGATTCAAATCTCTGGAAGACTGAAACAGCTTAACATCAAGAATTTCCCTATATTTAGCACCATCCATCATTCCTTCAAATCTGACCAGTTTCCCAGTCCTTGCCAATTAAAAACATCCCCACAGCATGATGCTGCCACCACAATGCTTCACTGTGGGGGTGGTGTTCTCGGGGTGATGAGAGGTGTTGGGTTTGCTCCAGACATAGCATTTTCCTTGATGTCCAAAAAGCTACAATTTAGTCTTATCTGACCAGAGTACCTTCTTCTGTATGTTTTGGGAGTCTCCCACATGCCTTTTGGCGAACAACAAACGTGTTTGATTATTTTTTTCTTTAAGCAATGTCTTTTCTCTGGTCGCTCTTCCATAAATCCCAGCTCTGTGGAATGTTCGGCTTAAAGTGGTCCTATGGACAGACACTCCAATTTCCGTTGTGGAGCTTTGTAGCACCTTCAGGGTTATCTTTGGTCTCTTTGTTGCTGATTAATGCCCTCCTTGCCTCTGTGAGTTTTGGTGGGAGGCCCTCTCTTGGCAGGTTTTTTGGGGTGCCATATTCTTTCCATTTTTAAATAATGGATTTAATGGAGCTCCGTGGGATGTTCAAAGTTTTATATACTTTTTTTTAGCCCAACCCTGATCTATACTTATCCACAACTTTGTCCCTGACCTGCTTGGAGAGCTCCTTGGTCTTCATGGTGCCATTTGCTTGGTGGTGCATGTTGCTTAGTGGTGTTGCAGACTCTCGGGACTTTCAGAACAGGTGTATGTATACTGAGATCATGTGACAGATCATATGACACTTAGAATGCACACTGGTGGACTTTGTTTAACAAACAATGTGACTTCTGAAGGTAATTGGTTGCACCAGATCTTATATAAGGCTTCATAGCAAGGGGGGTGAATACATATGCACGCACCACTTTTCCTCTTTATATATATATATATATATATATATATATATATATATATATATATATATATATATATATATATATATATATAATTATTTTGAAAATGTTTTTTTTTTCATTTCACTTCACCAATTAGAACTATTTTGAGTATGTCCATTACTTGAAATCCAAATAAAAATCGATTTAAATTACAGGTTGTAATGCAGCAAAATAGGAAAAACACAAAGCACTGTATATACAGTGGGGCAAAAAAGTATTTAGTCAGCCACCAATTGTGCAAGTTCTTCCACTTAAAAAGATGAGAGGCCTGTAATGTTCATCATAGGTACACTTCAACTATGACAGACAAAATGAGAAAAAAATCCAGAAAATCACATTGCAGGATTTTTTTATGAATTTCTTTGCAAATTGTGGTGGAAAATAAGTATTTGGTCACCTACAAACAAGCAAGATTTCTGGCTCTCACAGACCTGTAACTTCTTCTTTAAGAGGCTCCTCTGTCCTCAACTCGTTACCTGTATTAATGGCACCTGTTTGAACTTGTTATCAGTATAAAAGACACCTGTCCACAACCTCAAACATTCACACTCCAAACTCCACTATGGCCAAGACCAAAGAGCTGTCAAAGGACACCAGAACCAAAATTGTAGACCTGCAACAGGCTGGGAAGACTGAATCTGCAATAGGTAAGCAGCTTGGTTTGAATAAATCAACTGTGGGAGCAATTATTAGGAAATGGAAGACATACAAGACCACTGATAATCTCCCTCGATCTGGGGCTCCATGCAAGATCTCACCCCGTGGGGTCAAAATTATCACAAGAACAGTGAGCAAAAATCCCAGAACCACACAGGGGGACCTAGTGAATGACCTGCAGAGAGCTGGGACCAAAGTAACCAAGCCTACCATCGGTAACATACTACGCCACCAGGGACTCAAATCCTGCAGTGCCAGACATGTCCCCCTGCTTAAGCCAGTACATGTCAAGGCCCGTCTGAAGTTTGCTAGAGAGCATTTGGATGATCCAGAAGAAGATTGGGAGAATGTCATATGGTCAGATGAAACCAAAATATAACTTTTTGGTAAAAACTCAACTCGTTGTGTTTGGAGGACAAAGAATGCTGAGTTGCATCCAAAGAACACCATACCTACTGTGAAGCATGGGGGTGGAAACATCAAGCTTTGAGGCTGTTTTTCTGCAAAGGGACCAGGACGACTGATCCATGTAAAGGAAAGATTGAATGGGGCCATGTATCGTGAGATTTTGAGTGAAAACCTCCTTCCATCAGCAAGGGCATTGAAGATGAAACGTGGCTGGGTCTTTCAGCATGACAATGATCCCAAACACACCGCCCGGGCAACGAAGGAGTGGCTTCGTAAGAAGCATTTCAAGGTCCTGGAGTGGCCTAGCCAGTCTCCAGATCTCTATCCCATAGAAAATCTTTGGGGGGAGTTGAAAGTCCGTGCTGCCCAGCAACAGCCCCAAAACATCACTGCTCTAGAGGATATCTGCATGGGGGAATGTGCTAAAATACCAGCAACAGTGTGTGAAAACCTTGTGAAGACTTACATAAAAAGTTTGACCTCTGTCATTGCCAACAAAGGGTATATAACAAAATATTGAGATAAACTTTTGTTATTGGCCAAATACTTATTTTCCACCATAATTTGAAAATAAATTAATTAAAAATCCTACAATGTGATTTTCTGGATTTTGTTTCTCATTTTGTCTGTCATAGTTGAAGTGTACCTATGACGCAAATTACAGGCCTCTCTCATCTTCTTAAGTGGGAGAACTTGCACAGTTCGTGGCTGACTAAATACTTTTTTTGCCCCACTGTACATCCTCTTGTGTATTGAAGGAAAAAGAAGAAAACACAGACATGAGAGAGACATTATGTTTTTTCTTTTTTTCTTGTTACATTTCTTTGTGGAAGGCTGGCTCCCATGGCATGCATGAATGCACCCCATTGGTCATCTCTCTTCATTGTTCAATCTGTTGATTCAAGTAATCAATGAGATACAAATCATAATTCTTATAGCTTGAACTCTCCATATTCCATTTCCTTGCTATTCATTGAAATAGAATGGGTATAATCCAATCAATTATAATTAATCATCATTACACATGGCTCTGAGTTCACCCAACATGACAGCACAATAGGCACCAAAATCGGAGAGATATGGGCTCTTTTGGTATTGGAAGGTCAAATATCTTTCTCTGCACAGACACCGCAGGTTGGGGAACATGTCCTGCTGCGGAGGGAAGGCCTACGACCCCAGCAGTGGCCAGATGAAGTGCTGTGCAGGGACTCTGTACGACCTGCAGGTTCAGGACAGGCTATCAGAGGATGCCCAGTGCTGTGGGAATATCCTGATGGAGGCCGGCTCCACCTGCTGCTCCGCCCCAGGACTAGACCTGCTCTACCCTACCCAGCCAGGGTTCACCTGCTGTGGGCACCGCTACCCCAACTCCTCCCTGTGGTCTTGCTGTGCGGGCGTCCTGCACCCAAGGACTGAACGAAACACCACCAGCATGAACATGATTCCAGGTCAGTGGCAACAGGATACACTCCGAACCTGACTCCCATTTGGGTGTGTTTGGATAGGTCCTTGTCGGGATTCTCTCTCTGTCTTAGTCCATTTGATTAGAATGTTGTTCATTTATCCTCAGGACTTAGGATTCTACCACTGGGGGACCTGAAGACGGAAAAGTTGTGTGACAACAAAGGTAAGCCCTCCAGTTTGAAGCACAGGATGAAAGGAAACATGACTCAATACTTCGGCCTTTAGCAAGAACCTTTAGGAAGCAATTGAATCTACTTTTAAGGGAAGCACAACACTGATCTAAATTGTGTGTGTGTGTGTGTGTGTCCAGTTCTGCTAGGGACAGTGGAGAGTGTGTCTGTGAAGAAGAATACGCGATCCATCGTGATGGTGAACGTCATGTCCATGCAGGCCTGGCGTGGCCATGTCAACGCTCTGCCTTCCCCTCACTACCTCACATTACCCGACCACTGCAGCTCTCCTGAATTGGTGCCAGGCAACACTTACCTCTGGGTGAAAACAAGACATTTCTCAGACACCATAAACGTAATCTCTGATCTCAGCGACCATCCCTCCCCTCTCCATTCCATCCTCTCCAGGTGCTCAAAATGATACATTTAACCACGTTGAGGGTATACAGTGTTTGTTTATAAATAATGGCACAAAAAAAGCAGTAACATTTTACTTGACATCAGTGACACAGTCATGTCCATTTCATAATATGTCATAACAGCTGACAACCTGTCATAACGTTTATGATATGGTCATAACACTGTCATGACATATATTTAAACTTGTTGTGACGTATATTGAGTTATTTTATCGCTGGTTACGACACCTACATAAGAGTGTAAAAACACACAAAGCCTACTACGGTAGTTATTTTATGGCTTACGACACCAACATAAGAGCGTAAAAACTCACAAAACCTACTACGGTAGTTATTTTATGGCTGGTTATAGCACCTACATAAGAGTGTCAAAACCAACAAAACCTACCACACCAGACAAAACATTCCATTACACCATAGCCTACATGTCAACAGTATGTTTATGCTAATATATATATGCAGACACACGCATATATGCACACACTGTATATATTTTTTTAATTGACCATATTAAATTATCATTGTGATTATGCACACATTGATGACACACATGCCCATACTGCAATGCTCTGTTGCTGATGACTGGGATGAATGTAGGAGCAGATTTCAAGAGCAGGACAAGGCACACTCTTTTTTTTGACTGATATAAGGGCATGTAAAGCGTATCTGGCTTATATAATTATGATGGTCATAATGCTTCTTGACATGGTCATTAAAGTGAATTTTCTTAGTCCAAGTAAAGTGACAGGATGGCCATCAAGCATCATGACAGTGTCCTAAAAAAACGTGACTGGAAAGAATTCACAACAACGACAAAAGGGTGTAAGAAACCGACTTTCAAACCAAAGGAAATTGCACTCTTCTTTAGGTGTCATTGTCAGCCATAGAATAACGCTCTCTACAGTATGCCACAACAGGTATAAATGTATGGGTCATGACAGTGTTATTACCATATGACACTGGGTGGCAAGTGAAGTTTGAGCAAAAAGCTTATATTTTTGGTTCTGATGGGGTAGGACAGTTGAACTAAGCAAATGAGGCATGAGTTATATTCTTCAAGAAACAATTTGTATGTCATTCATTTAAAAGTCCAAAAATGTATGTACAGTAGCTATCACGGATTGTCCCTTTTATGTCATCAATAGATGTTTAAGTTATTTTTTGATTTGCTTACAAAAATCGACCACCGTTTATGGTCTCTCAAGGAGACATGTCTCAGGATAAGCCATATTTTATGATGTTTGTCTGGGTGGTGTTTTCTGTTTATGACGAAAGTTCCTTTAATGTTAATGCAATTGTATTGTCTTCGATTCCCTCCTTCAATTCCATACCGAAGCTATTTCTTAATTGAAAGTTAACTTGTTCTACGTGACACTAACAGCGTAGGAGTAAACCTGTCTGTGAAGTGATTTGTGGTGGTGGTGGTGGGGGGGGGGGGCAGCAGGTCGTTACATACTCGCCCACTCCTACAAGCCTCTGAGACTCGTTCCACCTATGCAATAACATCCCAGGGCACTGGGTCAATGAGCAGAGTATGTTAATGAATAAAGTATTGTGAAACTATGTAGAGATGAGACGGAATGTTTATTATGTAGTTGACAACCGCCTGGTTCATCACAACTGACTGAATCTGAGGTGACCTCAGACAGAAGAGACGTTGCCTGAAACTGGAAGTTGGGTCGCCATGAGCCATGCTTTTCCTCAGGGTACACCTTTACACAATGAGGTTGAAGCCCGTGGGGCCGGAGTTGAAGACCCATCAAAGTTATTCCACCACGGCACATGATCGGTGGTAAGTGTCACAATTTAAATTTTACATTGATAAGTTGTTTTGTAATGGTTGATTATATATATTTATTTGCACAGCAGAGCTCAATACTACAGACTGTGTGTTTGTCAGTATTCTTACAAATGCATACTGTATTACATAGAGACTTTGAAGAATAAAGCGATCTTCTCTCGAACACATTAAATGTTAGGGGTGGACCCCTCAAGACCTTAGGTGTTTTATTACATTACTTCTTGTTGTAAATTGTAAGTTACTGTAAATAACCTAAATGTTGTACTAATGTTTTTACATTTGTATAGTGTGTTTTCTTGCAGACATTGGCTGTGTGAAAGTAAGTTGTTGTTAGTCAATTGGTTTGTAAGTATATAGCACATGTAACTGTCTTGTATTGCAGGTATTGTTTGTCAGCACGTACATCATTTTATATTTTCCCATTTGTATATTGTATGTGAGCTGAATGAGTCTGCTTTCTGGTAAATATTTTAAACTTGCTCGAATTGGATGTGAATGTTTACATTTGTGTAGTAAATGTGTTCAGTTGCCCACTTCCTTACTGGTTCTTATCCCTTATCACTAGCCATTACTCTTTTGTGTCCAATTCCAATTCAAACTAGGCCAGGGTTGGTTTGGAATTGGACATTGGTTTCTAGTTAGGGTTGACATATCTGGAGGTTCTAGATTTGTGTAAGTAATATGGCAGAAGTGTCCCAGAGCCCATTACACAGCAGGTTGGAGACCAACTGAAAAAATAAGTGCTTAATTAAAATTTGAGGCTTGTACCTTGATGTGGTGAAGTAACTTTTTAACTAAACCAGGTGCATGTTATTGAAAATTAATTAACCTTTGTTTTTGCTTTTTCATCCTGCCTCCTCCCCTCTTTAGTCTGCTTTTGGCCATATTCCAAAACGGAGGCGACAAGACGATAACCAGCTTAAGTCAAATTTAAGCCCCTCTTCGAAGACTGGCTGCCTGCCAAGGACAAGTGACAGCAAGAACTAGCCGCAGCACCTCCAGCCCCTTTTCCCCACAATTACTGTGTTAAGGAAATAAATTCCCTGTAAATTATAATATTCTCTGTCTGTCATCCTTACCCATACCTACCTCTTTCACTCCACCTCTTTCACTCCACGTGGAGTTGAGTGTAGCAGGGTGTTGCGTTCCCTCCAAGAGGCGTACGTAACAATTGACTTCAATACAAAACCTAGGAGGTTCATAGGCCTCACCCCCTTCAATAGACATACATGGTAATTATGACCACTTCTGGAGGACATCCTCCAACCAATCAAAGCTTTTGCAGTATGAACTGACATGCTGTCCATCCAATATTAGAATTACGATCAGATAATTAATCTAGTGAGTTGTACTGGGATATTGCCACAGAGCATTATGGGGGTTCTATGTAATGAAAAGCTTGGTGACATTGTTGGATAGAGATTACGAGTGAATCGTAGGACAAATCGCTCCGTTTTGTTCATCACGTTTAGCTACGAAAAAAACCTGTATCCAGGAGTGTAATTATCCCCGCAAGCTCATTAGCATAACACAACGTTAACTATTCATGAAAATCGCAAATTAAATGAAATAAATATTAGCTCTCAAGCTTAGCCTTTTGTTAACAACACTGTCATCTCAGATTTTCAAAATATGCTTTTCAACCATAGCAAAACAAGCATTTGTGTAAGATTATTGATAGCTAGCGTAGCATTTAGCGTAGCATTCAGCGGGCAACATTTTCACAAAAACAAGAAAAGCATTCAAATAAAATCATTTACCTTTGAAGAACTTCGGATGTTTTCAATGAGGAAACTCTCAGTTAGATAGCAAATGTTCAGTTTTTCCTGAAAGATTCTTTGTGTAGGAGAAATCGCTCCGTTTTGTTCGTCACGTTTGGCTACCAAAACTCCATAATATCGACTGAAACATGGTAAACGTTGTTTAGAATCAATCCTCAAGGTGTTTTTCACATATCTCTTCGATGATATATCGTTCGTGGAAGTCTGCTCTCTCCTCTATATCACATGGAAGAATGCTTGCAGCTGGAGATTACGCACCAATTTCGACAAACGACACCGGGCGGACACCTGGTAAATGTAGTCTCTTATGGCCAATCTTCCAATGATTTACCTACAAACACGTCACAATGCTGCAGACACCTTGGGGAAACGGCAGAAGGTGTAGGCTCGTTCAGGGCGCATTCACAGCCATATAAGGAGACAATGGAAAACAGCGCCTCAAAAATTTAGCTCATTTCCTGTTTGAAGTTTCATCTTGGTTTCGCCTGTAGCATTAGTTCTGTGGCACTCACAGTTTTGGAAACGTCAGAGTGTTTTCTTTCCAAAGCTGTCAATTATATGCATAGTCGAGCATCTTTTCGTGACAAAATATCTTGTTTAAAACGGGAACGTTTTTTCATCCAAAAATGAAATACTGCCCCTAGTGTTCCAAGAGGTTAAATTTGCTTGCTATAACTTCAGTAGCTAGCTAGCTACCAGCGAGAGTGTGCAGTTTTCTCCGCCAGAATGGTAGAATGGCCAAAGCTGCCGAAAATGTTGTGGACTTTTCGTTGAAGAACCCCTTTCATTCTCTGGGGTGGTAGGAGAATCAGAATTAGCTAAGTAACATAGATAATTAAGATGTCTTATCTGCAGAATATGCATACAGTGCCTTGCGAAAGTATTCGGCCCCCTTGAACTTTGCGACCTTTTGCCACATTTCAGGCTTCAAACATAAAGATATAAAACTGTATTTTTTTGTGAAGAATCAACAACAAGTGGGACACAATCGTGAAGTGGAACGACATTTATTGGATATTTCAAACTTTTTTAACAAATCAAAAACTGAAAAATTGGGAATGCAAAATTATTCAGCCCCCTTAAGTTAATACTTTGTAACGCCACCTTTTGCTGCGATTACAGCTGTAAGTTGCTTGGGGTATGTCTCTATCAGTTTTGCACATCGAGAGACTGAAATCTTTTCCCATTCCTCCTTGCAAAACAGCTCGAGCTCAGTGAGGTTGGATGGAGAGCATTTGTGAACAGCAGTTTTCAGTTCTTTCCACAGATTCTCGATTGGATTCAGGTCTGGACTTTGACTTGGCCATTCTAACATCTTGATATGTTTATTTTTTAACCATTCCATTGTAGATTTTGCTTTATGTTTTGGATCATTGTCTTGTTGGAAGACAAATCTCCGTCCCAGTCTCAGGTCTTTTGCAGACTCCATCAGGTTTTCTTCCAGAATGGTCCTGTATTTGGCTCCATCCATCTTCCCATCAATTTTAACCATCTTCCCTGTCCCTGCTGAAGAAAAGCAGGCCCAAACCATGATGCTGCCACCACCATGTTTGACAGTGGGGATGGTGTGTTCAGGGTGATGTGCTGTGTTGCTTTTACGCCAAACATAACGTTTTGCATTGTTGCTAAAAAGTTCAATTTTGGTTTCATCTGACCAGAGCACCTTCTTCCACATGTTTGGTGTGTCTCCCAGGTGGCTTGTGGCAAACTTTAAACTACACTTTTTATGGATATCTTTAAGAAATGGCTTTCTTCTTGCCACTCTTCCATAAAGGCCAGATTTGTGCAATATACGACTGATTGTTGTCCTATGGACAGAGACTCCCACCTCAGCTGTAGATCTCTGCAGTTCATCCAGAGTGATCATGGGCCTCTTGGCTGCATCTCTGATCAGTCTTCTCCTTGTATGAGCTGAAAGTTTAGAGGGACGGCCAGGTCTTGGTAGATTTGCAGTGGTCTGATACTCCTTCCATTTCAATATTATCACTTGCACAGTACTCCCTAGCCATCATTGATCCATTTTTCATTTCCCATTGGTTTTGTCTAGGCTTCCTACACACCTGGTTCCATTCCCATGTTTAAAGCTTAGGAAATCTTTTTGTATCCAAATCCGGCTTTAAACTTCTTCACAACAGTATCTCGGACCTGCCTGGTGTGTTCCTTGTTCTTCATGATGCTCTCTGCGCTTTTAACGGACCTCTGAGACTATCACAGTGCAGGTGCATTTATACGGAGACTTGATTACACACAGGTGGATTGTATTTATCATCATTAGACATTTAGGTCAACATTGGATCATTCAGAGATCCTCACTGAACTTCTGGAGAGAGTTTGCTGCACTGAAAGTAAAGGGGCTGAATAATTTTGCACGCCCAATTTTTCAGTTTTTGAAAAAGTTTGAAATATCCAATAAATGTCGTTCCACTTCATGATTGTGTCCCACTTGTTGTTGATTCTTCACAAAAAAATACAGTTTTACATCTTTATGTTTGAAGCCTGAAATGTGGCAAAAGGTCGCAAAGTTCAAGGGGGCCAAATACTTTCGCAAGGCACTGTATATGATTGAACTGTTGAACTCTTATTAGAATGTCTCCCTTTGTGTTAGCAGATGCACTTCCTTCCCCACATGGGCCATGGGGTCCAGAGAGGGGAGAAGTCAGGCATGTCTATCAAATGTCCCTGTTGCTATGCAGAAAATCAGAAAGAGACTAGGGCAAAGGAAACGTGTCTCTAATAATGAAGCATGTGAAGGTATGGTGTGAGTAATGGGGAACCAATCACTTTTCTCCTACATTGTCTGTGTGTCATTCACCCCCTCTTTGGGCCTTGGGGGAGATTGTCCTCTCCCTTGGTTCACGTTTTAGCAAGGTGGAGACTAAGTACCGAAATATGTCCTTTTGGTGTTTGGAATTGTACGCCATTGTACGCCATTGTATTTAATCTCTGAGGTTGCATCTGTCTTGTAACCCATTAAAATATTAATTTTAATGGGTTACAAGTAGGCTTTCCACTCAAGTAGGCTTTCCACTTTCCTCCAGTATTTATTTAGCAAAGATGATAACACAAAATCACTCCGGACAGACACAAGAAAAAACAAATTACATAAATGTTGCAGCAGCCTAGGCTACACTGAAGCATTAGAGATCTGACTTGCTGTATGGGATAAAAACAAGACTATTTTTCAGTCTGATCAACTGTAGGCTACTAATTAGACCAGCTGCATAAAGCCTATGCGCCCTGTCCATCTGGTCAGGGTAACTAATTGGTAACGTTATGTATTTATTAATAGTCCTATTGTGTGCCCGGAGAAAATGTGAATGTGATCAAATGTAGTTAATATTCAAAATTGGGCTGGCTAGGCTGCCTACATGTTTTTAATCCAAAATGATTCACTGGAATTAAGCAGTCAACATAATAGTGATGACAGATGTCAGTAAATGTTATGTAAGGCCTACAGTTGCATAGGCCTGCATCATGCAAACATGCATAAAGCAAGCTCAGACCTGTGAGTTCTATTGCCTATCAGTTGTCTGGGTAGAAGAAATCCCCCTCTTTATCTAGTCTAAATATAATTCATATGAACAAATATAAGGTAGCTGCAGTTTGACGGGTTTTCATCCCCCCAAACCCAGGAGTTTTTTAAACCATATGACCTGACTAGGAAAACTTGTCTCATCCCAGCCCATATAAAACCTTTTAACAACTGATTAATCACTGTCATACTTTATAGGGTCCAGAGTTTTCCTAGTTAGATTAACATAAGGGAAAAACTCCAGGCCCCAGAGGGTAAAAATTTCCCCACTGCTCTGGGACCTATGATGTCACCAGTCTGTTTGCAGTTGTCAGGTATGTGGATGATCAGGGCTTTAGTCAGGAATGCTTCTTGGGATACTTTGATAGTCTGTTTGACTTGATGAATTTTGAGATGTCTGAGTTTAAGTTCATAGAGAAACTCGTTGTCCAAACCTACGATGGTGCGCCTGCAATGGAATGTATCTGCTATTTGTATTTACAGCGAAGTCCCCTCTTGTTCCCTGAGTAAGAGGTGATGACTACTCCACTCCACTACCATTGTCAACTTTCTTCTGACATGAACTGAAGCCACGTCTCATGTGTGCGCTCATCCACTGTTACATTTAATGTTTCCTCTCCAAGTACTGTGAGTACCCCTATCAATTTCGTCTCATTACTGTATGTAGAGTCAATCACAAACACAATCACATTATTATACAATGATTTTACTCGCTGCTTAAACTAACTCGTTCTTAGATCTTTTGTCTAACTGTGTAGTGTGTTGTGTGATTGTTTTTTGTCTTCCCAGTCAAATCCTGTCCTGCGCACTGGTCAAGCCTCTGAACACCTCAACTCATGCTGTCACGACATTCGCCGAAGTCGGTCCCTCTCCTTGTTCGGGGAGTGTTCGGTGGTCGAAGTCACCGACCTTCTAGCCATCATTGATCCATTTTTCATTTCCCATTGGTTTTGTCTAGGCTTCCTACACACCTGGTTCCATTCCCATCAATTACATGTTGTGTATTTAACCCTCTGTTTCCCCTCATGTCCTTGTCTGAGATTGTTTGTTGTATGTAGGTGTTTATTGTTATTCTGTTGTGAGACGGGTTTTGAACCCTCTATTTGTTATTTTGTATATTCTGGTTTTAGGGGGTTTTGATGTTAATTAAAACAGCTCCGTTTTTTACCAAGTTCATTCTCCTGTGCCTGACTTCCCTGCCACCAACACGTACCACATTACACCTGCATCATACCCTCAGTCAATCACTGCTGTGATCTGTGATCAACATTCCCATTGCCTATAATATTGTACTTTAAATGTCTTTAAAAAATGTTTTCGTTGACATTAACTTAGTTTTCGTTGTCAAATAAGAAATTTGCTGTAGTATTTAGTCTTTTCTGTCTTTACATTTATTTGCACACAAAAAAGTCAGAACAACAGTTGGAAAAAGTATTAGTAGAATATCTAGTCCACCAAAATAAAATCCACATGGCCTTATCCATGTGCTCTGTCTTCTGGAGACAAATTGCCTCATGAACCCACAAGCAAGTATACATGGTAAACTCTAAGTACTCTACTACATTGCAAAAGGGTTTTTCTAATGATCAGATAGCCTTTTAAAATGATCAACTTGGACTAGCTAACCTAACATGCCATTGGAACACAGGCGTGATGGTTGCTGATAACGGGCCTCCGTACGCCTATGTTGTCACGACTTCCGCTGAAGTCGGTCCCTCTCCTTGTTCGGGGCGGCGTTCGGCGGTCAACGTCACCGGTCTTTTAGCCATCGCCGAACCACTTGTCATTTTCCATTTGTTTTGTCTTTATTTTCTACACACCTGGTTTCTATTCCCCAATTACATGTTCATTATTTAACCCTCTGTTTCCCACATGTTAGTGTGCGTGTTTATTGATTGCTCATGGTGGTACTTGTCGTCTGGTTATGTTTGCCGGGATATGTATTTACGCCCGTTATTTTCAAGTGACCAGTATTTCTCCGCACTTTGAGTATTGTCTGTATAATGGTGCTGTCATGGAATTAAATACCTTGTACACTCATTTCTGCTCTCCTGTGCCTGACTCACTGCACCAGTTAACCACCGCCTGACATATGTAGATATTCCATAAAAAAATGGTCAGTTTCTGGCTACAATAGTCATTTACAACATTAACAATGTTCCCATTCTGTTTTCTCATTCTGTTTTCCCATTCTGTTTTCCCATTCTGTTTTCCCATTCTGTTTTCCCATTCGGTTTTCTCATTCTGTTTTCTCATTCTGTTTTCCCATTCTGTTTTCCCATTCTGTTTTCCCATTCTGTTTTATCATTCTGTTTTCCCATTCTGTTTTCCCATTCTGTTTTCCCATTCTGTATTCCCATTCTGTTTTCTCATTCTGTTTTCCCATTCTGTTTTCCCATTCTGTTTTCTCATTCTGTTTTCCCATTCTGTTTTCCCATTCTGTTTTCCCATTCTGTTTTCTCATGCACTATTTTTGGACCACTTCAGTATTCCGACAGTTTCAAGCAATGTTTGGGCGCCAGTGTCAACCAATCATTTTTGATATCATTTCATTGTGGTTTCTTCAATCCCCTACAGATCAGTGATTACCTTACAGAACAGAGGGGGGAAGTATGCTTTTTTGACCAAACCCTCTTGAGACACCATCACGTCAGTTCCTCCTATTATTTTCAGCAAGACTATAATTATAAGATAATAATGTGTTCGTAATGTATACAATTGTTTGTCCCGTAACTCCATAGCTCTGTATGGAACTGGACAGCTTTGATTGATGGTTGTTTATGTAGAATTGAACCGAACCAAATCTTATTTTTCTTTCATACAGTAGTTCTGCTACAATAAATGAAATAATTCCCACCAAAATGTCTGAACTCCATTAATTATTTGTTTGTGCTAGTACAATGTTTTATGTGCTATATCTCAGTCAATATCTGATAGATTTAGTTTGGAGTATCTTCATCCATTGTCCAACGGTTGCATTTATTAGGATAGCTCTTATTATTTTAATTTTTTTTAATGACCAATGACAGATAAAGCATCTGTTGACAAATGCTCCTCTGTCTTCTCTGACAAGCAAACTGATTTCAGATAAAAAAATAAAATAAAAACTTTTTGACCTCTGTGCGTGAAGGTGTACCTTGAGGAAAAGTATGGCTCATGGATACAAACTGTGTTTGTTCTAGCAATGTCTCTTCTATGAGGTTACAGTACCTCAGATACATAGTGAGTGACTTTTATCAACTCCATAATAAGCACTCCCTCTCATTTCTACCTAGAGTTTCACAATACTTTTTTCACCTAGCCAAAACTCCCCACGATGTTATTGCATTTCTTCATTTCTGAACATGTCCTAGAGGCATCTTGTGGGAGCGGGCGAGCATTTAACGAACATCTTATCCAACTTGTTCTCCTTTAATCTTATACACATTATTTACACACTGCCTCCTCTGATTTCAAGTGTCATAAAATGGTACGTATGCAGGATAGCATAAAGGGAACCCGCATCAGTCACATTTATTGATGCATGATGAAGTCACACACCTACATACAAATGTTTTCTTTTAAAAAATGACTTTATTTCCTGCCGTTTCACAACGTGGTGAAATCACTTCACAGGCAGGTTTACGCCTACAATGTTAGTGTCACATTGATCACAGACATCACTTTCAGTGAAGAAATAGCTCCCGTATGGAATAGTCATTATTAAGACAACAAAATTGAATTAACATTAAATTCATTATTATATTATTATATTATTATATATTACATTATAATATAACAGAAAACACTACCCAAACAAACATAATAAAAATGTGAGCAAATCCAAATTTATTAAAGATATACTGATAATTAAATTAAATCTGTGATGGCTACATACATTTTTCGGAATTTGAATTTGAATGATATACAAATCGACTCTTGAAGAATATAGCGTATGCCTCATGAACTTAGTTTAAACTATCCTACCCCATCAGAACACAAAAATATAAGCTGTTTTTTAAGCCATAGTTTGTATTGCCTCAACATGTATAGCCTCAAAACACGGTGAAAAGTATCATTTTGAGCACCTGGAGAGGATGGAATGGAGAGGGGATGAATAGTCACAGAGATCAGAGATTAAGTTTATGGTGTCAGAGAAATGTCTTGTTTTCACCCAGATGTAATTGTTGCCCGGCACCAGTTCAGGGTAGCTGCAGTGGTCGGGTAATGTGAGGTAGTGAGGGGCAGGCAGGGCGTTGACAGGGCCACACAAGGCCTGCATGAACATGACGTTCCCCATCACAATGGACCGCTCATTCCTCTTCACAGACACACTCTCCAATGTCCCTAGCAGAACTGGACACACACACTTTAGATCAGTGTTGTGAAGCTACTGTACATCAATGAGTCAAAGTGCTTCCCAAAGGGAGTCAAGTGCTTCCCACTGTATTTTCATGATTCCTTTCATCCTGTGCTTCAAACTGGAGGCTTTACCTCTGGTGTCACACAGGACTTCCGTCTTCAGGCCCCCCAGTGGTAGAATCCTCGGTCCTGAGGATAGTAAACAACAGTCTAATCAAATGGCCTAAGATAGAGACAGAATCCAGGCAAGTACCAATCAAAACACACCAACTGTATATTTTATGAACTACATATAGAATCTTCATATCACTCGTCTGGCCTGTAGGTTGGTCTTTCGGTGACCATTCAGAGATCATTTGGTATTTTATTAGGATCAACTCAAGGACAGAACTACATCAATTTTAAAAAAGGCTCACGTAGCCTACATATCAATACATACAACAAAGCTATCTAGGTCAAATAGGATAGAGGCGTGGTGCCGGGAGGTGTTGCTTTATATGTTTTTAAAAAACAGGTTTGCTGTTTATTTAAGCAATATGAGATGGAAGGGAGTTTCCTGCAATAACGGCTCTATATAATACTGTACGCTTTCTTGAATTTGTTCTGGATTTGGGGACTGTGAAAAGACCCTTGATGCCTTGTCTGGTGGGGTAAGTGTATGTGTCAGAGCTGTGTGTAAATTGACTATGCAAACAATTTGGGATTTTCAACACATTCGTGTTTCTTATAAAAAGAAGAAGTGATGCAGTCAGTCTCTCCTCAACTCTTAGCCAAGAGAGACTGGCATGCATAGTATTTCTATAAGCCCTCTGATTACATTGAAGAGCAAGACATGCCGCTCTGTTCTGGGCCAGCTGCAGCTTAACTAGGCCTTTCCTTGCAGCACTCAACCACACGACTGGACAATCATGATAAGACAAAACTAAAGCCTACAGGAGTGGTGTAAAAAAAAGCAGAGCATCTCTTACTTACCGACAGACCTCTCCTTATCTTTATAACCATTGAACCTATATGTTTTGACCATGACAGTTTACATTCTAAGGTAACACCAAGTAATTTACTCTCCTCAACTTGTTTAACCAGAAGGGGGTTATGGTTCCCATTTGGGAACTCCCCCCACGTTCAGCTGGAAGGTGGCGCATGGAACGCAAAAATATTCCTAAAAATATTTAACCTCCACACATTAACAAGTCCAATGGCTCAAATGAAAGATAAACACCTTGTTTATCTACCCAGCAAGTCAGATTTCTAAAATGTTTTACGGCGAAAACATAGCACATATTTTTGTCAAACCACCACCGAAGACACAGCTAATTTGCATAGCCAAGTTGAAAAAAATATGCAATCAACAAACGCAGGATTAAAAGAAAAATAATTTCACTAACCTTTTGAAATCTTCATCAGATGACAGTAATATAACATGTTACACAGTACATTTATGTTTTTTTCAATAATATGCTATATATATCCATAAATCTCTGTTTACAATGATGCATAATTCAAAAAATGCTACTCAAATGTCCTGACAAATGACGATAGCTCCGGCAGATAACGTCAGCTAACAAGGAATACACATCATAAACTTTGACTAAATATGCATGTTCTACATATATATAGGAAGATACACTTCTTCTGAATGCAATCGCTGTGTTACATTTATTTTTAACGTTACAGGTTTTGTTCACTAGGCTATACTATGAGTCGGCGCTCAAAAAGTAGCATTATGGCTCCTCTATCTTGGGAGTCCACAGAAACCCAAATTTACCACATAAATATTCCCTTACCTTTGCTGTTCTTCCATCAGAAGACCTGGAAGGAATTATACTTACCAAAAACAGCGTTTAGTTTTGCAGTCTGTGTCTTTCGGTTCTCAAACACGACACATTTCGGTTGAAATGCAGCCAAAAGTCAAGTGGATGCGCACCAAAACGTTGAAATTACATATTATATGTCGACTAAACTTGTCAAACTATGTTCATAATCAAGCTTTAACATGTTATAAAGGTGTACAGCAATCGTGAGGACGAACAGAAACACACGCATTGTTTAATCGATCTTGGAAAAAAGACAGGACCGGAGCAGAGCGCGCATGAGAGTAACCTGTTTTTTTGCGTGACCGAAAGGTTTCGGCCGCCAAAACTCTCGTGAGCGCGCGATTCTCACAATGAGAAGCCCCATTGGAAGCAGACATCGCGCTGAAGACAAAGAGACTGTTCCCAGACCTGTAAGTGCTTGGGAAGGTTCGGGGCGATGACGTCAAAGTTGGGCCAACTTTTCTGATGACAAGAGAGAGTTTGGGAGAATGACCGCCCTGAGAGTTCTGCTTTACATACAGACATAATTTCAACGGTTTTAGAAGCTTTAGAGTGTTTTCTATTCAATAATATTTTTTATTTGCATATATTATCAACTTTTGACAAAAAAAATTCTGTTTACTATGGGCACGCAATTACTCCAGAGGGGGCAGTAAACAGCCCTATCCCCAACAGGTTTTAACAGCCACACCATTCATTATCAGATTCAGCTGAGGTCTAGAACTTATGGAATTATTTGTACCAAATACAATGCTCTTAGTTTAGATAAAGAGATGCAACTCAAACAGTGACATAAATCATGGATCAATGAAAAATGGATTGCGGATTGCATGCTGTTCCAACTGAGATTGTATCCTGTTCCCACTGACCTGGAATCATGTTCTTGCTGGTGGTGTGTGGTTCAGACCATGGGTGCAGGACAATTTTTAGACCTCCCAGTACCAAAAGAGCCCATGTCAGCTCTCAGAATTTGATGCCTTTTGTGGTGTCATGTTGGGCAAACTCAGGACCATGTACTGATGATTATTTATAATTGATTGGATTTTACTAATTATATTTCGATGAATAGCACTCAAGGAAATAGTTTCTGGAGAGTTTTAGTCCATTCACTATTTGAGCATTGAAGAGAGATCACCAAAACCAGCAGACACTGCCATCCTCAAGAGGGGAGGCCTTCCATTTAGGCAATTAAGATAAACCAATCAGCAAAATCTATTTTTATATTGACTTTTTTGGTTAGGACAGTGTATTCAAACTTCTACTTTACTTATACTTTAGATCAGTGTTGAAGCCTCTGTACATCATTCAGTGAATCCCAAACCAGCCCCACGTTCCTACCAACCCGCTCGGAGTGCCTTCCATTGTCACGTGTTGCTGACGAAACTTAGAGGGTGACGTCAAGAGTGGTGAGGGGGATCAATAAACGCTTCAGCTTCAGGACACACTCATGAATTGAATGATGCTATTTATGTTCCAGATTTATCATATAAAACGACCTTGAAATTCAAATGAACAAATTTCCCCATTGTTATACAATATACAGTTGAAGTCAAAAGTTTACATTCACTTAGGTTAGAGTCATTAAAACTAGTTTTTCAACCACTCCACAAATGTATTGTTAAGTTTTATCAAGTCGATTAAGACATCTACTTTGTGCATGACACAAGTCATTTTCCCCAATTTTTTTACAGACAGATTATTTCACTTATAATTCACTGTATCACAATTCCAGTGGGTCAAAAGTTTACATACACTAAGTTGACTTGACCTTTAAACAGCTTGGAAAGTTCCAGAAAATGATGTCATGGCTTTAGAAGCTTCTGATGGGCTAATTGATATAATTTGAGTCAATTGGAGGTGTACCTGTGGATGTATTTCAAGGCCTACCTTCAAACTGAGTGCCTCTTCGCTTTACATCATGGGAAAGTCAAAAGAAATCAGCCAAGACCTCAGAAAAAAATTGGAGACCTCCACAAGTCTGGTTCATCCTTGGGAGCAATTTCCAGATGCCTGAAGGTACCACGTTCATCTGTACAAACAATAGTATGCAAGTATAAACACCATGGGACATGCAGCTGTCAAACCGCTCAGGAAGGAGACACATTCTGTCTCCTAGAGATGAACGTACTTTGGTGTGAAAAGTGCAAATCAATCCCAGAACAACAGCAAAGGACCTTGTGAAGATGCTGGAGGGAACAGGTACAAAAGTATCTATATCCACAGCAAAACAAGTCCTATATCAACATAACCTGAAAGGGCGCTCGGCAAAGAAGAAGCCACTGCTCCGAAACCGCCATAAAAAAGCCAGACTACAGTTTGCAATTGCATATGGGGACAAAGATTGTACTTTTTGGATAAATGTCCTCTGGTCTGATAAAACAAAAATATAACTGTTTGGTCATAATGACCATCGTTATGTTTGGAGGAAAAAGGGGGAGCTGAAGAACATCATCCCAACAGTGAAGCACGGGGGTGGCAGCATCATGTTGTGGGGGTGCTTTTCTGCAGGAGGGACTGGTGCACTTCACAAAATAGATGGCATCATGAGGAAGAAAAATATGTGGACATTTTGAAGCAACATCTCAAGACATCAGTCAGGAAGTTAAAGCTTGGTCGCAAATGGGTCTTCCAAATGGACAATGACCCCAAGCATACTTCAAAAGTTGTGGCAAAATGGCTTAAGGACAACAAAGTCAAGGTATTGGAGTGGCCATCACAAAGCCCTGACCTCAAACCTATAGACAATTTGTGGGCAGAACTGAAAATGCGGAGTATGTGAGTAAGGAGGCCTACAAACCTGATTCAGTTACACCAGCTCTGTCAGGAGGAATGGGCCAAAATTCACCCAACTTATTGTGGGAAGCTTGTGGAAGGCTACCTGTAACGTTTGACCCAAGTTAAACAATTTAAAGGCAATGCTACCAGGTACTAATTGAGTCTATGTAAACGTCTGACCCACTGGGAATGTGACCAAAGAAATAAAAGCTGAAATAAATCACTCTCTACCATTATTCTGACATTTCACATTCTTGAAATAAAGTGGTGATCCTAACTGATCCTAAGATGGAATTTTTACTAGGATTAAATGTCAGGAATTGTGAAAACTGAGTTTAAATATTTTTGGCTAAGGTTTATGTAAACTTCTGACTTCAAATATATCACAAATTGATGAAAGAACGAGATTATGCTCAAAAAACAGCCCTAAAATCTAAATTAGAGCATGACAGACGTAGGTTTACCATGTTGAGAAATAAGGTGATAAAAGAAATCAGACAGGCCAAGGCAAACTTTTTTATTAACATAATTGGTGAAGCAAAGGGAAATTCTAAATTGATATGGGAGAATCTAAAAAAGTTAACAGGGAAAGACCATAGTAACACTGCAAAAAGACTAGAAATCATGGTGAATAACAATCTAACACATGATGCAGTTGAAATAGCAACAGCCTTCAATTCCTACTTTATTGACTCTGTCAGGTTACTGACACAGAACCCCTCCACTGATTTCTTGGGCTCAGTGCTAGTGAATGACGCTCAACCTGTCTTCATCATAAGGGAGGTTTCTGAGTCAAAGGTGAACAAGGTGATTAGCTCACTAAAGAACTCTAAAGCCAAAGATGTGTTTGGGATGGACTCTACCTTTCTTAAAAACTACAAAGAGTCACTCATTGGCCCCATTACTAAGGTCACCAACACATCTATTGGTCTTGGTGTGTTTCCAAGGGTATGGAAGTCGGCCATAATAACGGCCATCTTTAAATCAGGCGACCCTGCTGACGTCAGTAACTACAGGCCCATTAGTATACTACCTGTGGTGTCAAAGGTTGTTGAAAAGTGTGTAGCAGAACAACTGATTGCCCACCTCAACAACAGCCCCTTCACATTACACTCCATGCAGTTTGGCTTCAGAGCGAAACACTCCACAGAAACGGCCAACTGCTTTCTTCTGGAAAATGTGAAGTCCAAGATGGACAAAGGGGGTGCTGTTGGGGCTGTGTTTCTGGACCTAAGGAAGGCTTTTGATACTGTTAACCATGAGATTCTCATCACAAAATTGTCCAAATTCAACTTTTCCCCTGATGCCTTGAGATGGATGAAATCATACCTTGAAGGCAGAACTCAGTGTGTCAGAGTGAGCAATGAGCTGTCGCCCACTCGTAGCTATGATGTGGGCGTGCCCCAAGGGTCAATACTGGGGCCCCTCCTGTTCAGCCTGTACATTAATGATCTGCCTTCTGTATGTACTGGGTCTGAAGTTCAAATGTATGCAGATGATACAGTGATATATGTGCATGCAAAGAGCAAACAACAAGCTGCACAAGAACTCACTACTGTAATGGTCCAGGTTACAAAGTGGCTCTGTGACTCGTGTTTGCATCTCAATGTGAAAAAACTGTTTGCATGTTCTTCACAAAGAGGGCAACAGATGCTACTGAGCCAGATGTCTATGTGTCAGGGAGAAGCTCCAGGTGGTATCCGATTTGAAGTACCTTGGCATCATACTTGATTCCAACCTCTCTTTTAAAAAGCATGTGAAAAAGGTAATTCAAATAACTAAATTCAATCTAGCTCATTTCCGATTTATACGAAATTGTTTGACTACAGAGGTAGCAAAACTGTACTTCAAATCTATGATACTCCCCACTTAACATACTGCTTGACTAGTTGGGCCCAAGCTTGCTGTACAACATTAAAACCTATTCAGTCTGTCTACAAGCAGGCTCTCAAAGTGCTTGATAGGAAGCCCAATAGCCATCATCATTGTCACATCCTTAGAAAACATGAGCTCTTGAGTTGGGAAAATCTTGTGCAATACACTGACGCATGTCTTGTATTCAAGATCCTTAATGGCCTGGCTCCCCCTCCACTCAATATTTTTGTTAAACAGAAAACCCAGACATATGGCAGCAGATCCACAAGGTCTGCCATGAGAGGTGACTGTATAGTTCCCTAAGGAAAAGCACCTTTAGTAAATCTGCATTCTCTGTGAGAGCTTCCCATGTCTGGAATACACTGCCATCAGACACACATAACTGCACCACATATCACACTTTCACAAAATGCTTGAAGACATGGCTAAAGGTCAATCAGATTTGTGAACATGGTCCCTAGCTGTGTGTTGCCGCTTTCCATGTTGTCTGTTGTCTGTAGCTTGTGAGGTGTGGAAACACTTTGTTGCTTTTATGAATTTTGTCTTGGTGCTTTTTGTTCTATGTTGCTCTGTCTGTATGCTACATCTTGTTTGTCCTATGTTGCTCTGTCTGTATGCTATGTCTTGCTTGTCCTATGTTGCTATGTCTATGGTGCTATTGTCTATATTGTAATTGTTTTTAATAACCTGCCCAGGGACTGCGGTTGAAAATTAGCCGGCTGGCTAAAACCGGCACTTTTACTGAAACGTTGATTAATGTGCACTGTCCCTGTAAAAATAAACTAAACTAAACTAAACTAAACCCTCAGTAACAGTTAAACATTTATTTTGGGATGTATTTATTTTGCTACATGTGTCATGCCTAGAAATCAGACACAAGCAAAATACACGTGGCTCATAATTCCCACTCTTGGTGTTGTTGGACCCAGGTGCAGAGAAGAGACCAGATGAGCGATCAGTGGATAAACATAATACTTTACTGAGAAACGATATCCGCAGAGACACAGTACACTTGAAATACAACAAACACTAACATGCTGACACCTAACATCCTGCAAAATAAACGTACAAATGTTATCCAGTCATTGCACCCACACTGGGACGCGAGCGTCTGCGTGGCATGGCGCTAAAATAGAAATAGGTTCTATTTGTGATGTTCAACGCTTTCAACTTTCAACGCTGAAAGTCCGGCCTTCCCATCTCCTCATTGGTTTTTAAGAGCATATACCCACGTGAGCGATTGAAAGATGAACTGAAGTCCATACTCCAGTCGGTTGTAGTAATGCACTGTATAGTTAGTTGCCAACCTCCATATAAAGTCCAAATAAGTAAATAATAAGCCTGAGGAAGGGGGAGAGATGACGAGAAATTAATTTGGTTTACCGTTTTATCTGTGGATTAATTGCAATGCAGGAAACGTAAAACTTGTTGTGTATTTGAGTTTTAAAAAGGCTTCTGAAGTTTGTATTTTCCACTTTGAAATTTCAGACTGGATTTTCCCTTAAGAACAATTCAACAATAATTACAAAAAATGTCTATTCATTATAATCCAAATAATAATTACCATTTCCTGTTGCTGCAGAATTATTTTCCTGCTTTAGTAAACTGGCTCACATTAAGATCCTACACCTTTACAGTTTCCATCCTACAGAACAACTCACTTGTGACCTTTGCAGCAGATTTAATCCTGAGGGTCATATGTCTCCTCTCCACAGCATTTTGCCTGTATCGTCAAGATGAACCTGTTTTTGCTTTGTCATTATTGGGTATAAATGGGTCATTCTCAAGAAACCATTAAAATACCATGGCAATAATTGATTTTAAATATAAAACATGTAATTTAGTAATATAACAAAATATCAAAATAAAGAACAAACCACAGAAATCTCATAATTACAATTCCTAAAACATACATGTGTCTTATATAATTTTAAAGATATTCTCGTTGTTCATCCCACCAAAGTGTCCGATTTCAAATAGGCTTTTCAGCGAAAGCACGACAAACGATTATGTTAGGTTCCCACCAAACCACAGCCATTTTCCAGCAAAATATAGCATTCACAAAAAGCATAAATAAAGATAAAATTAATCCCTAACCTTAAATTATCTTCATCAGATGACACTCATAGGACTTCATGTTACACAATACATGCATGTTTTGTTTGATAAAGTTCATATTTATATTTAAAAAATCTGAGTTTACATTGGCTATTTAGATTCACTAGTTCCAAAGACATCAAGTGATTTTGCATAGCCACATCGTTTCAACAGAAATACTCATAATAAATGTAGATGAGAATACACATGGATACATATACATGGAATATACACATGGAATTATAGATATATAATATATAATCTGACAACCGCTGTGTCAGATTTCAAAAAAAGTTTACGGAAAAAGCAACCCATGCAATAATCTGAAATGGCACTCAGAACAGTAGCCAAATTAGCCTCCATGTTGGAGTCAACAGAAACCAGAAAATACATGATAAATGTTTCCTTACCTTTGATGAACTTCATCAGAATCCAGTCCTAGAAATCCCAGGTCCACAATAAATGCTTGATTTGTTCGAAAATGTCCGTTATTTATGTCCAATTAGCTACTTTGGTTAGCGCTTTTGTTAAACAATTCCAAAGTCACAAAGCGTGTCCACTATAACGTGACGAAATGTCCAAAAGTTCCGTAACAGTCAGTAGAAACATGTCAAATGATGTACTGAATCAATCTTTAGAATGTTGTTTACAAATATCTTGAATAACGTTCCAACCGGAGAATTAGAATTACTTCAGATGAGCGGTGGAACGCAGGGTCCTTCCCCTGTGAAAGCACCTGGTGAAAGCATGGTCCACTCATGGCTGTGGTGACTATTTCCTGTGTCAATCGACCCCCCTTCACATTAGAGTCATCAGACAAAGTTCTATTGACTGCTGACATCTAGTGGAAGGCGTAGGAAGTGAAAACTCACCCACATCGTTGTAATTTCAATGAGACCTTGGTTGAAAATCTGCCACCTCCAGAAAAAAAACAGGAAGTGGAATTTCTCAGGTTTTTGCTCCTTCTCACCCCCCCCCCTTTAAGATTTAGATGCACTATTGTAAAGTGACTGTTCCACTGGATGTTATAAGGTGAATGCACCAATTTGTAAGTCGCTCTGGATAAGAGCGTCTGCTAAATGACTTAAATGTAAATGTAAATGTATATGAATTATGTTATACTCACAGACATAATTCAAACAGTTTTAGAAACTTCAGAGTGTTTCCTATCCAATACTAATAATAATATGCAAATAATAGCAACTATGACTGAGGAGCAGGCCGTTTGATATGGGCACCTTTCATCCAAGCTACTCAATACTGCCCCTGTAGCCATAAAAAGTTAAATAATGTTTGTATTTGAATGAAGCAATACATCTGCCAGTGCCTTCAAGATTGCTACCATTTAAAAGTTAAACATTCTTTTGTCAGACTGCGTACACGACAGCATTGATTATAATTACCGATACAGGTAGTTTTCCATATTTAGAAAAATGTTACGTTTAACATTTTCTATGAAAATATACTTCATTAATGTCTAATTATGTACATTGAGTAAAAATGTGCTTATTCATCATGCCTTCTCTATTGTTAGCGAAACATGCTAAGGTTCCTCATCCTCCGCAACACCATTCTCACTTACCGCTGCAATTTAAGGCCAGTTGTGGTAGAGAGAACTTCTGTTGCGGTAATGAGAATTTAATAATACAGACTATATTTTTTAAAAATGTATAAAGAACTATTCATTTTAAATATTACTTACTATTTTGCTTTATGTCCTGTTTAATTGCAGACAGCCAGCAATTGACATAAAGAAATCTTCAGCAAAGGCTGACAAAATTCAGAGAAAAAGTTTACACCAACCCAGAACTGCTGGAAGAGTACAGAAGGAAGGAGAAAGAGAGGTCAGGGGTTGGAGAGGTTACAGCAAGAGTAATTAGCATATATATAGTCTATGAAGCCTATGCCTTCAAACAGTGTCCATAGGAAGTCAATACCCTGCAGTGAAAAGACTAAAAAGTCTTGAAATGATGGCCAAGGGAATTGTCAGCACGGAAGGCAGAGATCCAGAAGAAAACTACAAAGAGAGGTCAGAGACCATTACCCAATAACAGAGAAGACTAATGCGCAAACTTGTTAGCCACTTCACTGTAAGTCTCCACTGTAATAAATGGGAAATCCTGAGAAATGTCTGAAAAAGGGCCAGATAATCCATAAGAGAGCCTTAAAACTTCTTACAGCTACCCCCCTACTTTTTTCAATTTCCGCCTGAAGGCATACCCAAATCTAACTGCCTGTAGCTCAGGCCCAGAACCAAGGATATGCTTGGTTTCATTTTAAAGAAAACACTCTGAAGTTTGTGTAAATGTGAATTGAATGTAGGAGAATAAAACACAATAGATCTGGTTTGGATAATACAAGGAAAACCCCATATCTTTTTCATTTTTATTGTTGTATCATCATCTTTAAAATGAACAAGACAAAACAAACATTTAGATAGGATGATGGGGACAATTTCAGTGAAAAACATAAGAGGGCAACAGTACTTGTGCAAAGTTTCAGAATGAAAACTTCCAAAATGAGTGTGCTACATGACATTTATCATGAAGTCACCCAGGTGTCCCACACAAGTAGCCCAAATGTACCCGAAGTGGCCAAATTGGTGAAGTTATACATGGATGGAATAACTATATACAAAATACCAAAATGGTATTCTAACACACCCCCCCCCCCCAGAAATTGAGAAAAAAACATGAAAAAAAATCAAATATATATTTTTTACAAAATAACACTTTCAATATTTGGAAGACCCTCAGTCCTCTACACAGTATTGTGCTGCTGATGCCAGGTGCCATAGCAGTCTCTTTCTGCTGTAAAGCAGAGGGTCAACAAGCATGTGGTGCAGGTGATATGGGTCTTCATTTTGCAAAGAACACAGCGACGCCTCCATGCTGTGCCCTTTTGGCCCTGAGGCACATCCATGCCTGCAGAAATACATTTGGGCAAATGAACACCACTTGTGGCAGGAGCAGAAGGGACAGAGGTAGAGGGGCCAGAACGTGGTGCAGTGGTGCTTGATGAGCAGCTCTCTGAAGGCTAGCTGTGAGATGGGGGGCTTTCCACAGCTCTTAGCCATTTCCTTGTGTAGGATAAATGCATTCACCACAGCAATGTTGATGAAATGATAGAAGAAGGTCTTGTACCATTTCATCGTCTTATGGAGAACATTGTAATAGCCTATCAGCGCATCTGACAGGTCCACACCTCCCATGCTCTTGTTGTTGTCCTTTATTGCAGTTGGAATGGGGACATTTTTTTGCGGTCCATTCCCCAGTAGCACTGAGACAACAGGTGTCCGGCTGGATGAGCCAGCTTCAGTGGGGGATGGACACCTTGGCACTGGGGGCTCCCATTCGGAGTCAGTGTCACTGTGAAATAAAATGTTCAGTTAGAATAGTTTCACATATGAGCCCTGTATCAACAGGTATAATAAACAGATATACAGTGCCTTGCGAAAGTATTCGGCCCCCTTGAACTTTGCGACCTTTTGCCACATTTCAGGCTTCAAACATAAAGATATAAAACTGTATTTTTTTGTGAAGAATCAACAACAAGTGGGACACAATCATGAAGTGGAACGACATTTATTGGATATTTCAAACTTTTTAACAAATCAAAAACTGAAAAATTGGGCATGCAAAACTATTCAGCCCCTTTACTTTCAGTGCAGCAACCTCTCTCCAGAAGTTCAGTGAGGATCTCTGAATGATCGAATGTTGACCTAAATGATTAATGATGATAAATACAATCCACCTGTGTGTAATCAAGTCTCCGTGCTGGGCAACACGGACTTTCAACTCCCTCCAAAGATTTTCTATGGGGTTGAGATCTGGAGACTGGCTAGGCCACTCCAGGACCTTGAAATGCTTCTTACGAAGCCACTCTTTCGTTGCCCAGGCGGTGTGTTTGGGATCATTGTCATGCTGAAAGACCCAGCCACGTTTCATCTTCAATGCCCTTGCTGATGGAAGGAGGTTTTCACTCAAAATCTCACGATACATGGCCCCATTCATTCTTTCCTTTACACGGATCAGTCGTCCTGGTCCCTTTGTAGACAAACAGCCCCAAAGCATGATGTTTCCACCCCCATGCTTCACAGTAGGTATGGTGTTCTTTGGATGCAACTCAGGATTCTTTGTCCTCGAAACACGGCGAGATGAGTTGTTACAAAAAAGTTAGATTTTGGTTTCATCTGACCATATGACATTCTCCCAATCTTGATCATCCAAATGCTCTCTAGCAAACTTCAGACGGGCCTGGACATGTATTGGCTTAAGCAGGGGGACACGTCTGGCAATGCAGGATTTGAGTCCCTGGCGGCGTAGTGTGTTACTGATGTAAGGGAACACCCCCCTGAAATGTACCAAAGTGAATGGGAAGTCATTGGCACTGGACAAACCATATACACGGTGTTCAATACCACTCAATTCAGCTTTGTTTCATTCAAAGTTGATTGCAAATGCCATATGGCAAATGCCAAGTGTAACACTTTAAAAATCCAACAGATGGCGAGTGCGCTCCACCGTGGTTTTTCATATAGAGCATTGGGCTAGTAACCGGAAGGTTGCAAGTTCAAATCCCCTAGCTGACAAGGTACAAATCTGCCGTTCTGCCCCTGAACAGGCAGTTAACCCACTGTTCCTAGGCCGTCATTGAAAATAAGAATTTGTTCTTAACTGACTTGCCTAGTTAAATAAAGGTACAATTAAAAAAATTAAAAACAAGTCAACATCCAAAAGTAACAAAAAAACTGAAAATTATTTCAAAAACGTATCACCCCCTTAAAAAAGTGCCTTCTGGACCGTTTTTCGAAAGTCTTTCGAATTTTTTTTGTCAATTACACATGTGTAAGAACAGTATGAATATAATTTTGTCAAATTTTATTATCATATATATATATATATTTTAAACTTGTGCATTAAGGCATATGTTTTGTACATTTGATTTCATAGGAAGTCAAAAGTCACTTTTTTAGGCCAAATGCCATAAGAAATGTCCAAATGCAATATGAAAGATTTGAAAATGCCAAATCAGGATGTTATGTCCATTTGCCATGTACCATCACAAATTTGTCATGCTCAAAAATCCTGCAGAAATGCAACATTTACTGGCCCGAACACAGGATGGCCGGGCAGTGATAATGGTTCCTCTCCATCGCTCGTTGTGTTGATTTCATCATGTCCATTTGGTGATGTTTTTTCACTGTTGAATCATATTGCAAATGCACGTGCATTTGCAATATGTTTCAATGGGCATTTACCATCACGAATTTGTCATGTTCAAAAATCCTGTAGGAATGCGAAATTGACTGGCCCGATGAACTCGGGATGGCTGGGCAGTGATTCTGGTTCCTCTACATCGCTCGTTGGGGTTGATTTCAGAATGTCACTTTGGTGATGGTACCTCACTGTTTAAACATATTGCAAATGGACAAAAGTCACCAGCAAGTCACCGTCCATCAGTCAATTAGATATCATTCTGACACCAAACTGATACAAACTGACACCACACCCACTTTTTCCAACTCGATTAGAAGCCAACTATCACATACTTCAAAGCTGGCCCAAAATTCACACCGCCTTCTGTTCAAACCATAATTAAAACGTAAAACACATAATTACGTTCTAGCTGCGGGTTCAGTTCTGACAATATGTGTAGGCCTACTTAAGGCGACCCCGAATCCCAAGTTTCAGCTCGATAGGTCATTTGCTGCCCGAGCAAGACCTTAATTGGTGCTGAAAATCCATTTTTTTCCATGACTTGCTACGGGGTCCTTGAATGAGCTATCGGACAGAAACATTGGGGTCCGTCTATATGGGCCGAGGTGGTTGCAATGCACCTAGTCTTGCGACTCTGGGATATTTCTAAATGTCGGCATTTTCGTGATGCAAAAATGAATTGAAGTTCTTACAAATGTACGAGGCTGTTTCTCAGTCCGGGAACCTTCTAGAGCCACATAACTCACCACACACTATCGACCTGAGCTCTAAAACAGGTTTCTAAAGTTAGTTCTAAACTCTAGGTCTGACGGTTCTTTAATAGTTCGAACAAAGTTAACTGTTACATTTACATTTACATTTAAGTCATTTAGCAGACGCTCTTATCCAGAGCGACTTACAAATTGATGCATTCACCTTATGACATCCAGTGGAACAGCCACTTTACAATAGTGCATCTAAATCTTTTAAGGGGGGTGAGAGGGATTACTTTATCCTATCCTAGGTATTCCTTAAAGAGGTGGGGTTTCAGGTGTCTCCGGAAGGTGGTGATTGACTCCGCTGTCCTGGCGTCGTGAGGGGGTTTGTTCCACCATTGGGGGGCCAGAGCAGCGAACAGTTTTGACTGGGCTGAGCGGGAACTGTACTTCCTCAGTGGTAGGGAGGCGAGCAGGCCAGAGGTGGATGAACACAGTGCCCTTGTTTGGGTGTAGGGCCTGATCAGAGCAGACATTGTCTGTCTCTACTCACCCCAATGTGTCCCTCCTTCCAAGCGGTGTGTGTGTGTGATTTAGTTTCTCTTGGAAATTTTATGGGAGACATGACTGATTTACAGTTCACGAGGGTTGCCTAATCACACATATGAAGTTTTGGAAAGATCTTACTTTTTTAACCCTTCGAAACAGCCACTGTGACACCAATTAAGGTACTTCCGGTTGGCACAGGAAGCTAAAAGTACAGACATATCCTCATTGGGGTATGTTTTTACAGAATCCTGAGTTTTAAGTCTTTACGTTAAGAACTGACTGATTTACACAGGGTTGAATGCACTATTTCTATCAAACTGCAGGTTGTGTATGTAAAAACACTTTTAGGGCGATTTTAACCACTTCCGGTTGCTTCAGGAAGCTTAAAATCAAGGTAAGGCTTGCACAGATCGGGAGGACCTCAGGTCGAATTGTGCTTCTCACCCTAACGGTTCTCTCACTGTCACCCAAAAGCAAATGACATTTAGGGCCAGGCTTCATTCTGGGCCTTCTTTTTTTCAAGGTCGCTGCACTACGGTCAAGCGGGGCATCTCATTGAACTCGGCACGGCCTTGAGAATATGGAAATGCCATTGTAAGCTCTGTGTGTCTTTGAGCACCGCACTTTGTCACTCCATCCTTGCTGTGTGTGTGTGTGAGAGCTTTTCTTTGATATCTGGTGGGAGAAAGTGACTGATTTACAGTTTATGAGGGTTACCTAGTCACACATATGAGGTTTTAGAATGATGTGACTTTTTTAACCCTTCGAAACAGACACTGTGACCCAATTAAAGGCACTTCCGGTTGGCACAGGAAGCTATAAGTAAACACATATCTTGCTTGGCGTATGCTCTTACAGAATCCTGAGTTTAACCTCTTTATTCTAGCCATCCCGGATCCGGGATCGTGAATACAGCCTCAAGCTCATTACCATAACGCAACGTTAACTATTCATGAAAATCGCAAATGAAATGAAATAAATATGCTAGCTCTCAAGCTTAGCCTTTTGTTAACAACACTGTCATCTCAGATTTTCAAAATATGCTTTTCAACCATAGCAAAACAAGCATTTATGTAAGATTATTGATAGCTAGCGTAGCATTTAGCATAGCATTCAGCATGCAACATTTTCACAAAAACAAGAAAAGCATTCAAATAAAATAATTTACCTTTGAAGAACTTCAGATGTTTTCAATGAGGAGACTCTCAGTTAGATAGCAAATGTTCAGTTTGTCCAAAAAGATTCTTTGTGTAGGAGAAATCGCTCCGTTTTGTACATCACGTTTGGCTACCAAAAAACCCAGAAAATTCAGTCATCAAAACGCCAAACTTTTTTCCAAATTAACTCCATAATATCGACTGAAACATGGTAAACGTTGTTTAGAATCAATCCTCAAGGTGTTTTTCACATATCTCTTCGATGATATATCGTTCGTGGAAGTCTCCTCTCTCCCCTGAATCACATGGATGAATGCGTGCAGCTTGGAGATTACGCACCAATTTCGACAAAGGACACCGGGCGGACGTTTTTTAATCCATAAATTAAAAGAGCGCCCCCTATATTCAAGAAGTTAAAGACTTTACGTTAAGAATTGACTGATGTACACAGGGTTGAATGCAGTCATTTTCACATTTGTAGGTTATGTACATCAACATACCTTTTGGGTGAATTTAACCACTTCCGGTTGCTCCAGGAAGCTTAGAGTCGACACAGGTAGACCTCATAGTGGCCTGATGGATTAGCATTGAAGACAGGTTCATAAGGCATTATTAACCCACATAGGCTTCAGGTTGAATTTAGAGGAGCAGGCAATGTATTCCTATGGGGAGAGATGTCATTGTAATCTGTGAGATCAAAAAACCCTGATTAACTGTTAAGGGTTAATGCCACACGGTCAAGGTTAGGCTTGCACAGATCGGGAGGACATCAGGAACGTACCTGAGGTCGAATTGTGCTTCTCACCCTAACGGTTCTCTCACTGTCACCCAAAAGCAAATTACTTTGAGGGTCATGCTTCATTTTGGGCCTACTTTTTCTCATGGTCGCTGCGCTTAGACCGAGCGAGCTACGGTCAAGCGGGATATCTCGTTGAACTCGGCACGGCCTAGAGATTATGGTAAGGCCATTGCCTGCTCTCTGTGTCTTTAAGTACCGCACTTTGTCACTCCATCCTTGCTGTGTGTGTGTGTGTGTGTGTGTGTGAGAGCTTTTCTTTGATATCTGGTGGGAGAAAGTGACTGATTTACAGTTTATGAGGGTTACCTAGTCACACATATGAAGTTTTAGAAAGATGTGACATTTTTAACCCTTCTAAACAGCACCTACGACACAATTTTAAGGCACTTCCAGTTTACACAGGAAGCTGAAAGTGAACACATATCCTCCTTGGGGTAGGCAATTATAGAATTTTGAGTTATAGAATTCTGACTTATTTACGAAGGGTTTAGTGAGTGTGTGTTATTTCAGAAGATCACAGAAAATCACAGAAATGTCGCAGAGCTCCGAAGCACACTTTCAAAAGATTCATATGAACATTTTTAACATCTCCAATTTGAAATTGTACGATTTCTCTTAAATGAAGATAGATAAATGGCGGGTTCTTTTTTTATTGACACGGTAGGTTCCTTTACTTTGACGTGAAGCGGATAAATTATTGCTCTATTTTCATTTTGGACCTTTAATCTCAGAAAAATGGCCATAACTCAAAAATCGTTGAGGCCTAGACGCAATCTTGTTCGGGGTCAACTGCACAGTATGCCAAACCTATGCGCACCGAGTTTTGTCTTCGAAGTCTTTTCCGTTTAGGAGATAAGGCAACGTCGTGATTTGTGATGTTTTGTACATTTGCAATATGATTCCATTCACCCGCTTGTGGGATTTCCCGGGACAGCGTAAAAATGACCAAAATGTGAAAATAAAAAAAAACGGAAACCGAATGTCCGAGAGAGTTCGTTTGGTAACTTCCTGGAAGATCCGGCCCTGCCGCACGCCCCGATGCTGTCCGCACATTTTACAAACGTTTTCGGAAGTCTAGTAAGGGACCGTACATTTGCAATATGGACTTTCTCACTAACCATATGGCAAGCGTCAACATGTTCCCTTAAGGTATGGTAGGCTTTGTTACTTTGATCCCAGCTCTCTGCAGGTCATTCGCTAGGTCCCCCCATGTGGTTCTGGGATTTTTGCTCACCGTTCTTGTGATCATTTTGAACCCACGGGGTGAGATCTTGCGTGGAGCCCCAGATCGAGGGAGATTATCAGTGGTCTTGTATGTCTTCCATTTCCTAATAATTGCTCCCACAGTTGATTTCTTCAAACCAAGCTGCTTAACTATTGCAGATTCAGTCTTCCCAGCCTGGTGCAGGTCTACAATTTTGTTTCTGGTGTCCTTTGACAGCTCTTTGGTCTTTGCCATAGTGGAGTTTGGAGTGTGACTGTTTGAGGTTGTGGACAGGTGTATTTTATACTGATAACAAGTTCAAACAGGTCCCATTCATACAGGCAACGAGTGGAGGACAGAGGAGCCTCTTAAATAAGAAGTTACAGGTTTGTGAGAGCCAGAAATCTTGCTTGTTTGTAGGTGACCAAATACTTATTTTCCACCATAATTTGCAAATAAATTCATTACAAATCCTACAATATGATTTTCTGGATTTTTTTCTTCTCATTTTGTCTGTCATAGTTGAAGTGTAGGCAGGCCTCTCTCATCTTTTTAAGTAGGAGAACTTGCACAGTTGGTGGCTGATTAAATCATTTTTTGTCCCTCTGTACACCTTAGCCAAGTACATTTACAATTCCTGACATTTAATCCTAGTAGAAATTCCCTGTCTTAGGTTAGTTAGGATCACCACTTTATTTTAAGAATGTGAAATGTCAGAATAATAGCAGAGAGAATGATTTATTTCAGCTTTTATTTTTCATCACATTCCCAGTGGGTCAGATTTTTACATACACTCAATTAGTATTTGGTAGCATTGCCTTTAACCTGTTACTCCTACCCCCTACTTTTTCGAACATTCTGTTAAAAATCGCGCAACATTTCAGCGCCCTGCTACTCATGCCAGGAATATAGTATATGCATATGATTAGTATGTGTGGATAGAAAACACTCAGACGTTTATAAAACTGGTTAAATCACGGCTGTGACTATAATAGAACGTGCGTTTCATCGAAAAGGCGCAGGAAAATCTGATCACTGAAAATTGGAAAATATATCAATGCGCCACTTGCATGTATTGTCTATGGGAAAGCAAATTACCTGGAGCCGAGATTGCAATTCCTACAGCTTCCACACGATGTCAACAGTCTTGTCATTTGCCTAGGCTTTGTTTCTTGGTCAAACGAAGAAGAGACAGCCCATTTCTTCAGGTCTCCGACCGGATATTTTGGTTGAGATTTACCCGGACATTATTTCCAGACGTACAGCTATAGAATATACATCGCCTCGTGATCAATTTGATCGCTTATTAACGTTTACTAATACCTAAAGTTGCATTACAAAAGTATTTCGAAGTGTTTTGTGAAAGTTTATCGTCTACTTTTTTAATTTTAAAAAATGACGTTACGTTATAAAACACTATTTTTTTTCGTTGATCACACAGTCTTCATAGATCGATATCTAGGCTATATATGGACCGATTTAATCTAAAAAAAGACCCAATAGTAATTATGGGACATCTAGGAGTGCCAACAAAGAAGATGGTCAAAGGTAATGAATGTTTTATATTTTATTTGTGTGTTTTGTGTAGCGCCGACTATGCTAATTATTTTGTTTACGTCCCCTGTGGGTCTTTTGGGGTGTTACATGCTATCAGATAATAGCTTCTCATGCTTTCGCCAAAAAACATTTTAAAAATCTGACTTGTTGCCTGGATTCACAACGAGTGTAGCTTTAATTCAATACCCTGCATGTTTATTTTAATGAACGTTTGAGTTTTAACGAGTGCTATTAGCATTTAGCGTAGTGCATTTGCATTTCCAGATGTCTAGATGGGACGCCTGCATGTCAGGTAGGAGCAAGAGGTTAAATTGTTTAACTTGGGTCAAATGTTTTGGGTAGCCTTCCACAAGCTTCCCACAATAAGTTGGGTGAATGTTTACCCATTCCTCCTGACAGAGCTGGTGTAACTGAGTCAGGTTTGTAGGCCTCCTTGCTCGCACACACTTTTTCAGTTCTGCCCACAAATTTTCTATAGGATTGAGGTCAGGGCTTTGTGATGGCCACTCCAATACCTTGACTTTGTTGTCCTTAAGCCATTTTGCCACAACTTTGGAAGTATTCTTGGGGTCATTGTCCATTTGGAAGACCCATTTGCGACCAAGCTTTAACTTCCTGACTGATGTCTTGAGATGTTGCTTCAATTAATCCACATATTTTTCTTCCTCGTGATGCCATCTATTTTGTGAATTGCACCAGCCCCTCCTGCAGCAAAGCATCCCCACAACATGATGCTGCCTCCACCGTGCTTCACGGTTGGGATGGTGTTTTTCGGCTTGCAAGCCTCCCCCTTTTCCCTCCAAACATAACAATGGTCATTATGGCCAAACAGTTATATTTTTGTTTCATCAGACCAGAGCACATTTCTCCCAAAATGACGATATACGCTCCATGTGCAGTTGCAAACCTTTTTTATGGCAGTTTTGGAGCAGTGACTTCTTCCTTGCTGAGCGGCCTTTCAGGTTATGTCAATATAGGACTTGTTTTACTGTGGATATAGATACATTTGTATCTGCTTCCTCCAGCATCTTCACAAGGTCCTTTGCTGTTGTTCTGGGATTGATTTGCACACTTCGCACCAAAGTACATTCATCTCCAGGAGACAGAACGCGTCTCCTTCCTGAGTGGTGTGACGGCTGCGTGGTCTCACGGTGTTTATACTTGCGTGCTATTGTTTGTACAGATGAACGTGGTACCTTCAGACGTATGGAAATTGCTCCCACGGATGAACCAGACTTTTTCTGAGGTCTTGGCTGATTCCTTTTGATTTTGAAATACATCCACAGGTGTAATACATCACAAATGGCGGTGGAGGAAATGGCAGCAGTTTTACGGGCGCCCAACCAATTGTGCTATTATGTGGGGGTTTTTCACGTTATTCGTAACTTATTTTGTACATAATGTTTCTGCAACCGGCAAAAAAAGCTTCTGGATATCAGGACAGTGATCACTCACCTTGGATTAGACAAATATTTTTTCTTCAACAAGCAAGACGCACTGGACATTCTCCAAACACCCGACAGGGCCAACATCCCCGTTATTTACAAGAGGAAGAAACGCAGGTACGGGGAACACAGAGCGGGATGCCTTTTGAGGACCTGCAGAAGGCGAGTGGGGAAGCTGCCATTACCGTCAGTAATACTTGCCAACGTGCAATCATTGGACAATAAATTAGACGAGGTACGATCACGAATATCCTACCACGACACGCAGGGCTAATACTCTCGACCACTGCTACTCTAACTTCCGCGATGCATACAAAGCCCTCCCTTCGGCAAATCAGACCATGTCGGATCACAGTGGGTACAACATCTCCAATGCACTGTTTACAGACAGATTATTTAATTTATAATTCAATTTATCACAATTCCAGTGGGTCAGAAGCTTGCATACACTAAGTTGACTGTGCCTTTAAACAACTTGGAAAATCCCAGAAAATTATGTCATGGCTTTAGAAGCTTCTGAAAGATTAATTAACATAATTTGAGTCAATTGGTGGTGTCCCTCAAATCAAATCAAAGTTGATTTGTTACACGTGCACCGAATACAACAGATTACAGTGAAATGCTTACTTACAGGCTCTAACCAATAGTGCAAAAAAAGGCCAAAAAAGATAATCAAGGACAACAGCCACCCGAGCCACTGCCTGTTCACACCATTATCATCCAGAAGGCGAGGTCAGTACAGGTATATCCAAGCTGGGACCGAGAGATTGAATAACAGCTTCAAGGCCATCAGACTGCTAAACAGCAATTACGAACTCAGAGAGGCTGCTGCCTACACTGAGACCCAATCACTGGACACTTTTAAAATGAATAAATGGATCACTAGTCACTTTAAACAATGCCACATTAAATAAGGCCACTTTAATAATGTTTACATATCTTACATTACTCACAACACATGTATATACTGTATTTGATACCATCTATTGCACCTTACCTATGCCGCTCAGCCATCGCTCAAATACTTATACATTTACATTTACATTTAAGTCATTTAGCAGACGCTCTTATCCAGAGCGACTTACAAATTGGTGCATTCATCTTATGACATCCAGTGGAACAGCCACTTTACAATAGTGCATCTAAATCTTTTAAGGGGGGGGGGGGTGAGAAGGATTACTTTATCCTATATGTACATATTCTCATTTGTGTGTATTAGGTAGTTGTTGGGGAATTGTTGGATTACTTGTTAGATATTTCTGCACTGTCGGAACTAGAAGCACAAGAACTTCGCTACACTCGCATTAACATCTGCTAACCGTGTGCATGTGACCAATACAATTTGATTCAATTTGATGATTTGCCAGTAACAATGACTCATTAAAGTGGTGCTTGCTTTATTTTAGGCTATATGCGGTACTATGTCAGTTTTGGCTGCACAGTTAGATATGAAAGCCCCACCCCGTAGAAAGTTAGAGTAGAGCGGATTCTCTTCTGTGTGATAGTGTATCGGACAGTGGGCAACGAGAGCTCGCTTCGGATCTCTTTTCTATCGCTTGGAACTTTCTAGCATGTGGCCTTTCTTTTTTGATTGTGTGTGAATTTTGTGTATGTGCATGCTATGGTTTGTTAGTACATCAAGGTGTCTGTATGTGTGTCTATTATTTGTGTGTGTGTTGATACCCTGCTGACTGTTGTGTGTCTCTCTCCCAGTGCTGAGGGAAAACTCCTATGCTGTAGAGTACCGATGGGTGCTGTGCTGTGCTGTAACCAGACCTTGCACCGTGGGGTGGAGGCTGGGCACCAGTGGTCCTTAGGTGACCACTTGTATCTGCCATCCCGTGACATGGTGTGTGAGTCACGTGTTCATCTCGATGATCAAAGCAAATCGTGTTGTGGAGAGGAGACATACGACCCTCAGGATGAAATCTGTTGCAACGGACTCAAGTGAGTTGCTCTGTAGGGTGGAAACTGTTTAGGATTGTGCAGATGTAGGATTTTAATTTGAGCCAGTTTGCAACAGCAAGAAAAGAATCCTGCAGCAACAGGAAATGTTAATTATTATGTAAATGATAGTGAATGGACATTTTTGTAATGGTTGGTACATTTTTCGTAAGGGAAAATCCAGTCTGAAATGAAGCCGGTGTTTGGAGGATATATTGGCACGGGTGTTGTTTGGCCTAAGACGAAGTCGAGCAAACAGTGGCAAACCGTGCCAATATATCCAACAGTGGCTTCGAGGGCATTATCACTTTAATACAATGGTTTATCGACATATTCAAATAATGATTGACATATTTTCATTAAAAACATTATTTGGATTAAGTTTATTCATACAATTTCGTCCTTCCACAAGATATATTCCCGACACAAATCTAGGGTTGCGAGAGACACGACCTAGTTTATAAATTGTCTGGCTGTGCTGATGGGACAGTGGATTGCGCAGTCAGATGGAACTGAGTAGATAGGCATTATAACGTCATAGATTTAGCTGGTGGCAACTTGTGGAATAGACACCGACTGGATGGCGGTATAAAAACACAGTTCATAGTGCCTGAAAGGCAAACGATTAGATCCCTTTTTCTACAGCAGACTGTATCCAGCCTCCCTTTCTTAAGTGTTGATGAGTGTGTTTGTGTGTGCGTTTTTGCACTATGACAAACCTTGGAAACAATTTTCTCTGTCTCATAGACATTGGAAAAAAAGTAATCCCGACAATTCCAATCCCCATATGCGAGAGGATTGCGTGGGTGGCAGCAGCACCATGTCTCCAGAGAGACAAAGATTACTGTAAGTCAGCCTTTGAAAAACATATTTGAAAAAGGCGTATTTCCTATTCCCTTTTTCCCTTTCTCAATAGAGGCATTCAGACAGTTAGAAAGTCAGCCATGGGAGGGGGGCGGGGTGTGGGTGTGTGTGTGTGTGCGGGGTGGGGTGGGGTGGGGAGTGATGTCTGCTTTCCTGTAAAGCTCGACATGTGGTCTCATCATTAACAAATAATGTTAGAGTCTCGAACCCTGACATTTAAACTGTGGGTCACGATCCCTAGTGCTTTCCCCCAGGAAAGCATGGCTGTCTGAATTTATACCCAAACCTCAGCACCTTGGCAATGAAACAAGTGGATAGTCTGTGAGAACAGTGCAGTGGTGACGCACTTGAATCTGCTTCAGTTTTGAATTGGACCCTTAGCCGTTTTGACTGAGCCAGCATGTTTTGGAGTTTGCACAATTTCATACGAAACAATGAAAGGCGTTTCTAACTATGAGCCACGTGCACTTTGTTTGTCTCTGATTTCGAGTTATGACACTTAACAAAAAAATACATCCCAAATTAAATGTTTAACTGCTACTGAGGTTTATTTATTGTAAAATTACAGGGGGGAAATTTGTTCATTTGAATTTTATGCTTGTTTTATTATTTGAATGTGGAACATGAATTGAGTGTGTCCTGAAGGTGAAGGGTTTATTGATCCCCTCGCCACACTTGACGTCACCCTCTGAGTTCCGTCAGCAACACGTGACAATGGAAGGCCCTCCGAGCGGGTTGGTAGGGGCGTGCGGCTGGTTTGGGATTCACTGAATGATGTACAAAGGCTTCAACACTGATCTAAAGTATAAGTAAAGTAGAAGTTTGAATACACTGTCCTAACCAAACAAAGACAGTATAAAACAGATTTTGCTGATTGGTTTCTCTTAATTGCCTAAATGGAAGGCCTCCCCTCTTGAGGATGGCAGAATCTGATGGTTTTGGTCATCTCTCTACATTGCTCAATCTGTTATTTCAAGTAATCAATGGGCTAATTGTCATAATTCTTATAGCTAGAACTCTCTAGATTTTATTTCCTTGAGAAATATAACGGGTAAAATCCAATCAATTATAAATAATCATCATTGCCCAACATAACAGCACAATAGGCACCAAATTCCGAGACATGATATGGGCTCTTTTGGTATTGGGACATCAAAAAATGTATCTGGAGGGATAGCCTACAACCCCAACAGTGGCAAGAATATGTGCTGTGAAGGGACTCTGTACAACCTGCAGGTTCAGGATAGGCTCTCCGAGGAGGCCCAGTGCTCTGTGAGTGTCCTGATGGAGGTCAGCTCCACCCAGACCTGCTGCTCTGCCCCAGGGCAAGACCTGCTCTAACCTACCCAGCCAGCGTTCATCTGCCTTGGACACCGCTACCCCAACACCACTCTGTGATCTTGCTGTGCGAAGGTCCTGCACCCAAGGTCTGGAACCACACACCACCAGCAAAAACATGATTCCAGGTCAGTGGGAACAGGATACAATCTGAACTTGATTCCCATTTTTCATCGATGATGACTAAGTCACAGTTTGAGTTACGTCTGTTAATCTAAACTAAGAGCATTGTATTTGGTACAAATCATTCCCTAAGTTCTAGACCTCAGCTGAATCTGGTAATGAATTGTGTGACTGTTGAACGAGTTGAGGAGACTAAAATTACTTGGTGTTACGTTAGATTGTAAACTGTCATGGTCAAAACACATAGATTCGATATTGTAAAGATGGGGAGAGGTATATCCATAATAAAGAGATGCTCTGCTTTTTTGACACCAGTTTGGTCTTATCTTGATTACTGTTCAGTCGTGTAGTCCAGTGCTGCAAGGAAAGACATAGGCTGCAGCTGGCCCAGAACACAGCGGCACGTCTTGCTCTACTTTGTAATCAGGGGGCTAATATAAATACTATGCATGCCAGTCTCCCTATTGCTAAGAGTTGAGGAGAGACTGACTGCACCACTTCTTTTTATAAGAAAGATTATTGTTTGCATAGTCGACTTACTCTAGACATTTTTTTCTTTAACTAGGCAAGTCAGTTAAGAACAAATTCTGATTTCAATGACAGCCTAGGAATAGTGGGTTAACTGCCTTGTTCAGGGAAAGAATGACAGATTTTTACCTTGTCAACTCAGGGATTTGATCTTTCAACCTTTCGGTTACTGGTCCAATGCTCGAAACACTAGGCTACCTGCCACCAGGATTCTTTTCACAGTCCCCAAGTCCAGAACAAATTCAAGAAAGCGTACAGTATTATATAGAGCCGTTATTGCAGGAAACTCCCTTCCATCTCATATTGCTCAAATGAAGAGCAAACCTGTTTTTAAAAAACAGATAAAGCAACTCCTCACGGCACCACGCCTCTCCCCTTTTTGACCGAGATAGTTTGTGTGTATGTATTGATAAGTAGGCTACGTGAGCCTTTTTTAAATGAATGTATTTCCTTGAGTTGTTCTTAGCTATTAGTGTTGTGTATTATGCCATGTTTTGTGTGCACCCCATTTGTAATGAACAAGATGGGAGACAGAGAGCTGGTTTCAAGCGCAGGGCGCAGAAGGTGTTTATTGTAAAGGACCACAGGGGCAGGCAGAAGGTCATACACAGGGGTTCAAAAAGGCAACAGTACAGGCAGGGAAAAGGCTAGTAACGTCATCCGGGAAATCTGATAAGCTAATGTACCGGCAGGGAATAGACAAAAGACATCAATTGTGAGTCAAGTAAAAACTATCAAACCCAGGAAGAGTAGCTGCTGCTTTCACAACAGCTAATGGGGATCATAATAAAATACCAAATCATCTCTGAATGATCACCGAAAGACCAACTTACAGGCCAGACGAGTGATATGAAGATTCTATATGTATTTCTTAAAAGATAAAGGGATGTCTTTTGATTTGTCCCTGCCTGGATTCTGTTTCTGTCTTAGCCCATTTGATTAGACTGTTGTTTAGTTTCAGAGGTCAGGCCTCCAGTTTGAAGCACAGGATGAAAGGAAATATGACTTTATACTTTGGCAAGAACAGTGGGAAGCACTTCAATCTCTTTTTAAGGGAAGCTCTTTGACTCATTGATGTACATTGGTTTCACAACACTGATCTGAAGTGTGTGTGTCTAGTTCTGCTAGTGACAATGGAGAGTGTGTCTGTGAAGTAGAATGAGCAGTCCATCGTGATGGTGAATGTCCATGCAGGCCTTGCGTGGCCATGTCAACACTCTGTCTTCCCCTCACTACCTCACATTACCCGACCACTGAACTGGTGCCGGGCAACACTGACATCTGGGTGAAAACAAGACATTTCTCAGAAACAATAAACTTAATCTCTGATCTCAGCGATCATTCCTCCCCTCTCCATTCCATCCTCTCCAGGTGCTCAAAATTATACCATGTTTTGAGGCTATACAGTGTTTGCTTACATGTGCATTGTTTACAAACAATGGCGTTAAAAAAGCTTATTTTGGTTTCTGAAGGGGTAGGACAGTTTAATTAAGCTCATGAGGCATATGTCATATTCTTCAAGAGTCAATTGGTGTATCATTCATTTAAAAGTCAATAAATGGATGTAAGTGTCACAGATTGCCCCTTTAAACTATCAGTTGATTTTATTTGCTTACAAAAAATGTTCATGCTCTCTCATGAGTCATATCTCAGGATATTGTATGTGTTTTCTGCCATATTATCACAAAATTTACATTTTTTGTGAATGCATTTTTTTTTTGTCGAGAGTTATTCCCTCCCACAATTCCATACTGAAGCTATTTCGTCACGTGACACTCTAACATCTTAGGTGTAGATTCTTCCATAGCAATAGTTCCTGCCTTTTGCTAAATAGTATAAAGTAGATTATTCAGTTTATGTTCCTATCGGTCCTAAACATATGGCTACTTTATTACGGGTGAGAAATTTAGCACTCATCACTGCATTCTCTACCAGAAAGTTGGTTGGACCTCTTTGATGTCACGTTGGTTGATACATTGCTATTCTATCATTTATAAAGCCATTTTACAAAAAGTCCCACTGTACCGAACATCTTTACGAAACTTCAGACATTTTTTTTTTTAAATTTTACCTTTATTTAACCAGGCAAGTCAGTTAAGAACATATTCTTATTTTCAATGACAGCCTGGGAACAGTGGGTTAACTGCCTGTTCAGGGGCTGACCTTGTCAGTTACTAGTCCAACGCTCTAACCACTAGGCTACGCTGCCGCCACATACGAGTCCCTGGTCTCAGGGATGGCTAACTCTGGAACTTCGTTTGGTCTCTACTGAGTTAGGTAAATCAGCTTTAGGTTTTCAAAATGTTCTTAAATGTTTTGTTTTGTTGCCTCGAGGGCAATTCAAAAAGCTGATTTAGGACCTTGTTTTTTTCTGCTTATATTTACATTTTTGTATTTTCTGTTATGTATGTAATTCAGGGCTCATCTGTAAAAGAGATTTTAGTCTCAGTATGACTCCCTGATAAAATAAAGGTTAAATAAAATAAAAAATATGCTCACCTACTCCTATAGGATGCCTCTGAGGCTTGTTCCAGAAATGAATCAATGCAAAAACATTCCAGGGCACTGGGCCTTTTGTCTTCATCAATTAGCAGAGTAAGTTAAAACCTCTACGGGATCGGTGTCCCTCCATCGGGATGGTTGAGCTAACGTGCGCTAATGATTAGCATGACGTTGTAAGTAAGAAGAACATTTCCCAGGACATAGACATGTCTTATATGGGCAGAAAGCTTACATTCTTGTTTATCTAACTGCACTGTCCAATTTACAGTAACTAATACAGTGAAATCATAGCATGCTATTGTGTGAGGAGAGTGCACAACAAGTCATTTTTTGGTACCCTTCCCCAGATATGTGCCTCGACACAATCCTGTCTTGGAGGTCACTGATAATTCCTTCAACCTCTTGGCTTGGTTTTTGCTCTGACATGCACTGTCACCTGTGGGACCTTATATAGACAGGTGTGCGACTTTCCAAACCATGTCCAATCAATTTAATTTACAACAGGTGGACTCCAATCAAGTTGTAGAAACATCTCAAGGATGATCTCAGGATGCACCTGAGCTCAATTTGAGTCTCATAGTGAAGGGTCTGAATAATTATCTAAAGGTATTCTTTCTAAAAAATAAATTAGCAAAACATTCCAAAACCCTGTTTTCTCTTGGTCATTATGAGGTATTGTGTTTAGATTGATGAGGAAAAAAATGTATTTAATCAATTTTAGAATAAGTCTGTAATGTAACAAAATGTTGAAAAGTGAATGGGTCTGAATACTTTCCGAATGCACTGTAAATGCAGCAGTTGGATATTGGATGAAAATACTCCAAACTTTTAAACTTGTTTAATCCATCAGATATTGACTTAATTACAGCATGGTGCTGGCATGGACAAATAATTGCAACGGTTTTCTTCCGGCGAAGGAGAGTCGGACCAAAATGCAGCGTGGTAATTTTCATACATGTTTAATAATGATGAAAAACAAACAATACAAAAACAAAAACGGACCGTGAAAACCTATATAGCCTATCTGGTGAAAATCAAACACAGAGACAGGAACAATCACCCACGAAACACTCAAAGAATATGGCTGCCTAAATATGGTTCCCAATCAGAGACAACGATAATCACCTGCCTCTGATTGAGAACCGCCTCAGGCAACCATAGACTTTTCTAGACAACCCTACTAAGCCACAATCCCGATACCTACTAAAACCCCAAAACAAAAACACACCACAAAATAAACCCATGTCACACCCTGGCCTGGCCAAATAAATAAAGAAAACACAAAATACTAAGACCAGGGCGTGACAATAATGAATGTTCAGGCATTTTGGTGTGAATTAAGTTGTTCAATTTATTGTAAAAATTGCTATTTTTTTTCTTCATATAATGCACTCAATTATACATATCTTGGGGATATCATTATTATTGTCTTTGCTAACCAAACACACAAAGCATGTATCGACAGGATACAGTCTGTATCAAAGCTATGTGACATTAACTCACTGTTGTTTGATAGCCTTGCTGATGCTCTCTCCCAATTGAGTTAAAACCTCTTCGGGCTAGGTGTCCTGCTAGCATCCCACCACGACAACATCTGGTGAAATTGTAGCGCTCGAAATTCAAAATACAAAAATCGTAATATTAAACATTCATGAAAATACAAGTGTCTTACATCGTTTATAAGCGTAACTTCTTGTTAATCCAACCGCGTTGTCAGATTTCAAAAAGGCTTTACGGCAAAAGCATACCATGCGATTATCTGAGGACCGTGCCCCACACAAATACTTTTCCAAATCAGCACAGGTGTCACAAAATCACAAATAGCGATAAAATAAATCACTTACCTTTGAAGATCTTCCTCTATTGGCAATCACAAGGGTCCCAGCTACACAACAAATGGTTGTTTTGTTCGATAAAGTCCTTCTTTATATCCCAAAAATCTCTGTTTAGTTGGGTCGCTTGATTCAGTAATCCACTCGTTCAACATGCATACAAACAAATCCAAAAGGTTACCAGTAAATTTTATCCAAACAAGTCAACAAGTTTCTAATTAATCCCCAGGTACTCTAATATCTAAATAAACGATAAAATGTAAGACCGAGAATACTATGTTCAATAGGGAAGATAAATAACGAAGACTTGGCACCTCATTCACGCGCGCAACAAGACTACTTTTTTAATGAGAGACACCTTGGAAAAACTACAACAACTCATTTGTTTTTCAAAAAGCTAACCTGAAACCATTTCTAAAGACTGTTGACATCTAGTGGAAGCCATAGGAACTTCAATCTGGGAGGAATTATTTTGAATATCCCATAGGCTTGCATTGAAATGGCCTGTGGCCTCAAAAAAAAAAGAAAAATCTGGATGGATTCTCCTTGAGTTTTTTCCTGCCATATCAGTTATGTTATTCTCACAGACATTATTTTAACAGTTTTCTATCCAATGCTACCAATTATATGCATATCCTAGCATCAGGGCCTGAGTAACAGGCAGTTTACCTTGGGAACGTCAGTCATCCAGAATTCAGGATACTGCCCCCTGGCTTTAAAAGATAAAGAGATAGCTGATCTCTGCACAAGGCTAAACCATAGACTGTAAAAAATACAACTGTTGAACAACTGTTTAAATCAAGGTGTAATCCTTTCAGCACAATTTAAATATAGGCTGACTATTTTACTTGGCTGGGTGGGAGGCCAGCCTGATGCATGATAACAGAACTACTGTGTGAAAGAAAATTGGACATAAACAAATAATCAAAGCTGTCCAGAGTGGCGGTATGGAATTACAGGGTAAACAATTGTATACACTGCAAACATGTTCTAGTCTTATAAGTATAGTCTTCCTAAAAAAAAATGTAAACAATTCCTACAAATATTCTGAAGATGGGGACTGATTAAGAAAGTATATCTCCTCTTCCGTAAGGTTATCCCTGGGGTGCTTTTATTTGTCCTGTCATGGAAATGTTTTTTTTTTTGCACATCCCAAGGCAGTGGGGCCAGGGTCGGCTTTGTGTAGGCTTCCTGGCTCTGATTTGTAGATGATTGATGAAAGCAATAGGATATACCCCCGGTTAGCGGATCCTACGCCGGTTATCCCCCGGCGCCAAAAAAATAGCTCAGAACTGTGGGAGAAACAATTTCAGTGACTTGGCAAGAAACGAGAGGAAAGTGAGCAATACAATAAGTCTTTAATATATTTCCTTTCTGGCTCTTGACGTGGGAGATGGTTTGACTCCTTCCCAAGTAATCACACTGTTCTCATGTGGACTACACAGCCTCTTGCTGTATGATTTAAGAAGCTCTGAACTTGTGTTTATGTTTGATGACGAAATACAATCACACAATCCTGACATTCTTGGACCTTTGACTCCAACAATTACTTCTACAGGGCTGATTGGAATAGTGTTATTTCTGAGATTAAGTTTAAGAGTCTTATCAAAATGATCAGACATAATAAAAGAGATCATGTCTGAAATGTGATTTCTCTCACAGATGTAATTATCTCTCGCCGTCTCTCTTTCTCTCTTTCCAATTCCCTCTCGGGCAGATTTTGGGATGACGGCCCCATCCACAACAGAGTGCAAAATCCTCCTGGTAATCTATGGCCTGCTGGAATGCTCTGCCACCATCCTCTTCTTCAACCTCTTCCTGGAGAGGATCATCACCATGTTGTGCTTCCTCATGCGATGGTGCCACAGGAAGAGAACACACAATATCAGGCTAGGGGGCAACAACAACCAAGGAGGGTGGGAAAGAAGGGTGGAGGCCCTCTGGGTATTTGGTCACTCTCAAACTGCCTCCTCATGCTCCTAGGGGTATGCTGTACCTACTCCCTCTTCAATGCCCTCTCTGTCATCATCAAACGGGATGAACAGGATCCTGAGTCAGCTGATCCATCTGCATAGCTGCCTGTGCCACGGCAGACCTCTACAATGTGTGTCTGGCTGTAGAACACTCTCACCACTCTGACCTTTTTCAACTGCTCCTGTATCTCTGTGCTGCTACCTTCACCTCTGGACTTCTCCCACCCTCTGGACTACCACCTGTGGACACCTTTCTTGCTACAACCTCTGAACACCTTTAGTGTTTGTGCTTCAATGCCTAGAGTAAGGGGACTTTGTGGAGCCAGAGTGCCTTTACTGTTATCTTATGTATATATTATGTGTTACTATGTCATAAGCCCATTACTACTTAAATCCAAACTATTTATAGTTGTTGTTGTACTGCCTTGGCTAGGGATCTTCTTTCTCAATTTCCGCCTGACTGACGTGTCCAAAGTAAACTGCCTGTTGCTTGGGCCCTGAAGCCAGGATATGCATACAATTGCTATCACTGGAAAGAAAACACTCTGAAGTTTGTAGAAATGTTAAAAGAATGTAGTTCACTATAACACAATATATATGGTAGCAGAAAATCCAAAGAAAAACCAACCAGATTTATTTTTTTGAGGATTAAAGGATTAAATAGAGATTAAATATATTTAATCTGAGGATTAAATAGAAATGTATTTTGACTTGTTGAAACAAAGTTTAGGGGTAGATTTTCGGATTCCTATCTTGGCATGTTGAACGAGTGTATTACTCCATAATGTCCAATACTAGTGTCCAATTAGTTGCATTTGCTATCACTTTCAGCTCACATGCCCAAAAGCTGACGCTGGTCCAGGACAACTCGCACGAAAACTTCAAAAAGATATATTCCAGGTCGAATAAACTGGTCAAACTAAGTAGAGAATCAATCTTCAGGATGTTATTTTCATATATATCCAATAACGTTCCAACCGGATCATACATTTTCACCTGCAGCCAAATGGAACGACGGTGGCACACACAGAGAAATGTGTCACAGGGAAATTGCATTCTGCCAAGACCGTGACTATTTCCCCTCCCAGTCAGTCAAAGTTCACACCAAAAGCTCCATTCCACGTTCTACTGAATGAGGATATCTCCTGGAAGGCGTAGGAAGTGCTACCAGATCCATATCTTGTTGGGAAAGGAGGAGGCGATGACGTCAAAGTTGGCCCACATTCAGAATTTCACTTCTTGTTTGGAAATTGCCTGCCCTATGAGTTCTGTTATACTCACAGACATAATTCAAACAGTTTTAGAAACTTCAGAGTGTTTTCTATCCAATAGTAATAATAATATGCATATATTAGCAATCTAGGACAGAGTAGGATGCAGTTCACTATGGGCACACAATTAATCCAATGTGAAAATACGGCCCCCTATCCTCAACCGATATAAGACACTTGTATGTACCTAAATGTTTAATATCCATAATTTTTATGATTATTTATTTGAATTGCGGGCCCTCCAATTTCACCGGAAATTGTCCCACTAGCGGGGCGCCTAGACTTAAGAAGTGAGTGTATCTATGTTAGTATTTCATCTGTATATAATATGTCATGTTACATAGTCATTTATTAATAGCTTCATGGTCGAGCTATGAGTACTTTTACCGTTGGGACAATAGTTACTCTTACTTTACCATTAAAACCTACAGGCATAAGATGGCCACCTGTCGTGAGGTAATTAGCATCCAATAATGCTGGCATTTCAGCTTTCTCATTGTCATGTGACCTTTCCTAGACGGCAGCCCCCATAACCTTGTTTATATTAACATGCTAGCTTAATTAACCTAGCATGCTAACTGGAATGCTAACATTTATGCGAACCTGTGCAAACTAGGTATGGGGTTTATACTGTTATGTTAGCTTATACTGTTTATTATGTTAGGTTGTATCATTTTCCTACAAGCTTATTAGCTTTCCGCTAATGTATGCTAATAATCATTATGCCTTATAATGTGTAATGTATTCTCTATTAGCCTGTTGTTAAAACTTAGCTGAGAGTGTGTTTAGCTTCCCTAGCCATTCCCTATTGCCTATATACAGTGCATTGCTGTTATGCTATTAGCCTTGCCTCTATTACTCCTACTGTTGCTTAGCATATTAGCCTTATATTGTTAAAGCACATTTATAGCCATGTCATTACACTTCTAATCCTATTAGCTATCATTGTAGCATTGTCATTGTTATGTTTTCATGCCGTTACTGTTGCTAAATCTTTATGGCTATATCACTGTTTAATACATCTTCCTATTTGTCTTCTTACAGAATACCACACACACCATCACAGTTATCACTATCACTCCTATTCTCCTGTAATACCTTCTTGCCCTTTGTGCTGCTGTCTGTGTCCAATAACGTTTGGACCATGTTTTGTGTTGCTACCATGTTGTTGTCATGTTGTGTTGCTACCATGCTGTGTTGTCATGTGTTGCTGCCTTGCTAATCAAATCAAATTTTATTTGTCACATACACATGGTTAGCAGATGTTAATGCGAGTGTAGCGAAATGCTTGTGTGCTATGTTGTTGTCTTAGGTTTCTCATTAAGTAGTGTTGTCTCTCTTGTCGTGATGTGTGTTTTGTCCTATATTTATACATTTACATTACATTTAAGTCATTTAGCAGACGCTCTTATCCAGAGCGACTTACAAATTGGTGCATTCACCTTATGACATCCAGTGGAACAGCCACTTTACAATAGTGCATCTAAATCTTTTAAGGGGGGTGAGAAGGATTACTTTATCCTATCCTAGGTATTCCTTAAAGAGGTGGGGTTTCAGGTGTCTCCGGAAGGTGGTGATTGACTCCGCTGTCCTGGCGTCGTGAGGGAGTGTGTTCCACCATTGGGGAGCCAGAGCAGCGAACAGTTTTGACTGGGCTGAGCGGGAACTGTACTTCCTCAGTGGTAGGGAGGCGAGCAGGCCAGAGGTGGATGAACGCAGTGCCCTTGTTTGGGTGTAGGGCCTGATCAGAGCCTGGAGGTACTGAGGTGCCGTTCCCCTCACAGCTCCGTAGGCAAGCACCATGGTCTTGTAGCGGATGCGAGCTTCAACTGGAAGCCAGTGGAGAGAGCGGAGGAGCGGGGTGACGCGAGAGAACTTGGGAAGGTTGAACACCAGACGGGCTGCGGCATTCTGGATGAGTTGTAGGGGTTTAATGGCACAGGCAGGGAGCCCAGCCAACAGCGAGTTGCAGTAATCCAGACGGGAGATGACAAGTGCCTGGATTAGGACCTGCGCCGCTTCCTGTGTGAGGCAGGGTCGTACTCTGCGGATGTTGTAGAGCATGAACCTACAGGAACGGGCCACCGCCTTGATGTTAGTTGAGAACGACAGGGTGTTGTCCAGGATCACGCCAAGGTTCTTAGCGCTCTGGGAGGAGGACACAATGGAGTTGTCAACCGTGATGGCGAGATCATGGAACGGGCAGTCCTTCCCCGGGAGGAAGAGCAGCTCCGTCTTGCCGAGGTTCAGCTTGAGGTGGTGATCCGTCATCCACACTGATATGTCTGCCAGACATGCAGAGATGCGATTCGCCACCTGGTCATCAGAAGGGGGAAAGGAGAAGATTAATTGTGTGTCGTCTGCATAGCAATGATAGGAGAGACCATGTACACTTTAAATATATTTATATTTATATACACTACCATTCAAAAGTTTGGGGTCACTTAGAAATGTCCTTGTTTTTGAAAGAAACGCTCATTTTTTGTCCATTAAAGTAACATCAAATTGATCAGAAATACAGTGTAGACATGGTTCATGTTGGAAATGACTATTGTAGATGGAAATGGCAGATTTTTTAATGGAATATCTACATAGGCGTACAGAGGCCCATTATCAGCAACCATCACTCCTGTGTTCCAATGGCACCTCACAAGTCCTCACAATGCTGGCCTTATAGGCAGAGTCCCTCTGTCCAGTGTCTGTGTTCTTTTGCCCATCTTAATCTTTTCTTTGTATTGTCCAGTCTGAGATATGTCTTTTTCTTTGCAACTCTGCAAGGCCAGCATCCCGGAGTCTGTTGACATTGAGACTGGTGTTTTGCGGGTACTATTTAATGAAGCTGCCAGTTGAGGACTTATAAGGCGTCTGTTTCTCAAACTATACACTCTAATGTAATTGCCCTCTTGCTCAGTTGTGCACCGGGGCCTCCCTCTCCCCTTTCTATTCTGGTTAGAGCCAATTCTGTTCTGTGAAGGGAGTAGTACACAGCGTTGTACGAGATCTTCAGTTTGCAACACTCACTACCGAATTCCAAACTGCCTCTGGAAGCAACGTCAGCACAATAACTGTTCGTTGGGGGCTTCATAAAATGGGTTTCCATGGCTGAGCAGCTGCACAGAAACCTGGTGTAAAGCTCGTGTTCTCTGGAGTGATGAATCATGTTTCACCATCTGGCAGTTTTGACGGAATTGGGTTTTGGCGGATGCCAGGAGAACACTACCTGCCCTAATCCATAGTGCCAACTGCAAAGTTAGGTGGAGGAGGTATAATGGTAATTTTCATGGTTCCAGCTAGGCCCCTCACCTTCCAGTGATGGAAAATCTTAACGTTACAGCAAACAATAACATTCTAGAGATGATTCTGTGCTTCCAACGTTTTGGTAACAGTTTGGGGAAAGCCCTTTCCTGTTTCGGCACAAAGCGAGGTCCATACAGAGATAGTTTGTCGAGATCGGTGTGGAAGAACGTGATTGGCTTGCACAGAGCCCCTCACCCCTCACCCCATCCAACACCTTTGGGATGAATTGAAACGCCGACTGCGAGACAGGCCTAGTCGCTCAACATCAATGCCCAATCTCACTTGTAGCTGAATGGAAAGAAGTCCCCTCAGCAATGTTCCAACATCTAGTGGAAAGCCTTCCCAGAGGAGTGGAGGCTGTTATGGCAGCAAATTCCCATGATTTTGTAATGACAGGTTCAGCAAGCAGGTGTCCACATACGCTTGGTAATGTAGTGTAGCTGATATTAGCATGAAAAAATAATTGATGTTTCAAAAATGTAGCAATGATAACTTTTCCATTTTCACCAACTGCAACTGGAAAAGCAGGTCTCAGCAAAACAATGGCTCATACAACATATTAATGACTGAGATGGAGTCGTACTATGGAATATTGTGGAATGACAAGGCAACTGGATATTGTTGTCAGGGCTGGTGCTTGTAGTGGTGGCTGAAGTTGACTCCTTATCTCAGTGCGGTCTTAGTCTTTCATCTGTGCTTTAAAAAGAGTCACCATGACCACTCCGCTACTGATGTTTGGAATGTGAGCATCACTACCAAACTCTGCACATTTGCTAGAATTTGTGTGTACAATCTCTGGACTTCCTTTCCTTAACATTTGTATGTTTCATTTGTGCAGTTCTTCTGACCCTACCCTGCTACAGCGCACATGGTAAGTGGAAAGCACTGTCATCTCTTGCATCTGTTTGTATGAATTAAATGGGGCCAGCTGTTGAGAGGTGTAGGGCTGTGTGGGCTACTATTCTGCCTCTCAGATTGATGTGTGTAATGCTGTAATTTCGGCTCCTCTTTGATTGCAGCATTTCTCATTGTGAATTATTGCTCCGGTTTGGACTCGAGAGTTTATGCATCATGTACCATACTTCCCCGAAATGCTTCCTGAAAAACGCAATTAGAATCCCAGACAGAGTTCAGCTTGTATGAGTTGTCATCATTACTAGAAACCATATGTTCTTAAGCTTTTTCACCTCGAGACCAAAATGAGAAATTTACTGTCCTTGAACGACCAAAATTAAGAATAAATAGTTTGAGATTATACATGTTTATTCATAACTTGCAACCCACTGTCACGCCCTGACAATAGAGAGCGCTTGTTTCTCTATGGTGTAGTAGCGTGACTAGGGGGTGTTCTAGTTTACATTTTCTATGTTGGTGTTTTGTATGGTTCCCAATTAGAGGCAGCTGGTAATCGTTGCCTCTAATTGGGGATCATATTTAAGTAGCTATTTTTCCCACCTGTGTTTGTGGAATCTTTTTTTGTGTTTGTGCATGTGTACCAACGTAGTCAGGGTTCGTTTCTTGTTTTTTTTTGCTGAAGTTTCACTTTGTAATAAAGATGTGGAACTCTACGTACGCTGCGCCTTTGCCCCGTCCTTACGACATCCGTGATAGAATATCCCACGAAAACTGGACCAAGCAGCGTGTGACGGAGATAACATAGTTTTGGAACTGGGAGGAGATCATGGGAGGTTGTGAGACCCTTCCTTGGAAGGAGACACCGTGGAAGGACAGCAACGACGCCGGGGACCGCGGCCACAGAAACACCAAGATATATTTTATTTTGGGGGGGGCACAAGGGGTGGTCGGCGGAGCAGCGGAGAGTGGAAGAGCAGTTCATAAGTCCAGGGCTATCTATGCCAGCTCCCAATACTCAACCTAAAGAGCCAGAGACCATCAGGGAGGCGATGGATAAGTTGGGAGAGAGAGAGAAATGTTATGTAGGTGTGTTCTGCATGGCATCTAACCTGAAGATCCTGTCAGCAGTTTGGTAAGTCCTATTCCAGCTCCCCGCACTAGCCCTGAAGTGGGCCTCCCCAGTCTGGTACATCTTGTGCCAGCTCCCCGCACTCTTCCTGAAGTGCGTGTCACCAGTTCGGTGCCACCTGTGCCGGCTCCATGCTGCTGGCTTCCAGTGCGTCTCCCCACTCTGGGATGTCCTGTGCCAGCTCCCCTCACTAGCCCTGAAGTGCGTGTCACCAGTCTGGTGCCATCTGCGCCGATGCCCAGTCCAGGCACGGTGTCCAGTCCCGCTCCAGGGCAGGAGCCTTCCTCTATGCTGGTGCCCAGTCCAGGCACGGCGGTCAGCCCAGCTCCATGGCCAGAGCCTTCTGCGCCGACGCCCAGTCCAGGCACGTGTCCAACTCTGGGGAGGTCTGGGGAGGGGCTACTACCCACACCGGAGCCACAACCGACACCAGTCACCCCAACCCCCCCCATCAGGTTCTGCAGCCAGAGTCCGCACCTTTGGGGGGAGGGGGCTGTCGCGCCCTGACCATAGAGCCCTTGTTTCTCTATGGTGTAGTAGGTCAGGGTGTGACTAGGGGGTGTTCTAGTTGAACTCTTCTATGTTGGTGTTTTGTATGGTTCCCAATTAGAGGTAGCTATTTTTTCCACCTGTGTTTGTGGGATATTGTTTTGTTTGTGCATGTGTACCACGTAGTCACGTTTCGTTGTTCGTTTATTGTTTTTATTATGCTGAAGTTTCACTTTGTCACGCTGCGCCTTGGTCCCGTCCTTGCGACATCCGTTCAGGGCCCGACACGTGCTCAGGGCCCACTTTGTGTCCCAAACCATAGTTTAAGAAATGCTTCTCTAAACCAGTGGTTCCCAACCTTTTTCATTTATTGTACAATCAACTGAATTTTGCTCTGCCCGGAGTACCCCTGAAGTACCCCCTCACGTGCCTTTTACCAGTAAGCCTACAGTCTCATTAGTCTTCTCAAGTTCTTCCAGTGGATAGGCCAAGTACCCCCAGGGGTCCTAGTACCCCTGGTTGGGAACCACTTCTCTAAACAGTATAGCCTTTGTCATATTACTAGCTGTGTGATTTATAGCGCTATAGTGGGATATTAAGATGTGTCATCATGATGTAACTATGTGTAAGCATTGCGATTCCACTTTGTCTATGTCTAGTTTATGTGCCTCATATAGATAAAGATACTGTAAATGTCCTCTAGACATGAAGATGAGCCTCTGCCTTTCAGGTCTCCCAGAGATCACGTCTGCGGCGGGGTTAATTATAGAGGTCTAGAATACACCTGTTGTGAAGGAGTATGTCATAAAGGGGCGGGGCTGTCCTGTGGAAACAGGGTCTTTACAACAGGAAGCCTGGGTGAGGTTAAAGGTGATATAGACAGTCATGTCTCCTAGCGGTATCCCACAAGATCTATTCACTTAAGCCTGGTAACTGGGTTGAAATCATTATTTTCTTCGCACCTCCCAAGTTTGAATTGATATGCTATGTGTGTGTTTATCTGTGATTCAACTGTTGCAGGTCAACTGACTCTGAATGTAAGCCAGTTGGTGTCAGATTGCTGTGGGTGTAGGCCCTACGACCTACTCGATCAGCTGTGTTGTGACTCACGGATCCTAACCAGGACCCAACCTCATGCCAATTTTTTTTTCTTCTCTTTTTTTCTTTGCTGTCATTGTGCTTTTATAAAATTCATAAATAGGCATACAATGTTAGGCTCTCCCACTGTCTTTCCTATAGAGATCTGTCTGTTTCGAAAGCTGTTTGGGAGATGTTTTCCAATTCTCTCATGCAGTGTCCCTGTGACAACATCATTTCCCAGCTGCACCTCATGGTTTCTATGCTCACTCACTCCCCTTCACAATGCCAAGCTTGTAACACTTGAGCACTTGAAAGTACTTCAGTGTTTTACACAGTAAATGTGATGAATTGTTATTACTTGTCCCACAAAGCGTTACAATGAAGACCACCAGCTTTGCTGTGGAAATGTTGTCAACGGAAGGAAGGTCCTGACAAATGTTCAGTCACCACTGATGCTGTGGAGACCACCAGTTTGACCAGCAAAGCCACTGCTGCTGCTCTGAAACACTATCCCCGGAGCCTCTCAATGCAAGCTGCTGTGCATAATCGAGTTCTAATGTTAGTAAAAAGCCAACCTGCTGGTTTTGTATGGCTGTAATGAAACTTCACATTATGACGTTTGTCATTTTTGTGTGTATTTTGTTCTCTCTTTTTTTCAGGACAGGGGAATTGATGCGAGTTCTCCAAACTGGTAAGGTTGCCTTTGGCCTTCATGTCACATTCTGAACTTGGTTCTTTTGTTTTAGTATGGTCAGGGCGTGAGTTGGCCTGGTATGGTTCTCAATCAGAGGCAGCTGTCAATCGTTGTCCCTGATTGAGAACCATATTTAGGTAGCCTGTTTTCCATTGTGTTTGGTGGGTGGTTGTTTCCTGTTTAGTGTTTTTGTTTGGTGTGTGGTTTGTCTAGTGTTGCATATTTCATTAAATAATATGAACACTTACCACGCTGCACCTTGGTCCTCTCCTTCCCCAGACGACACGCGTTACACTTCAACCACATTCTGAACCTCATGTCTCCCTTTTATTTATTCAATGTTCAATTTGAACAGTTCATTAACAATCAGGTTTAAAATTTATTTTGATGTCCAATGGCTAAAAGCCACAATGGGTGTGGCATCCATTTTAAATGATGCATGTCATTCATTCAAAACACCCACTACATGTCAGCTTTTCTGAATGTTCTTTAATAGACTCATATTAACTGAACATCTGCAGGTGTCAGATATAGCTTTATTTTCCTTGTGGGTTTTGGCTTTTGGCCTAGGCCCGAGGCATTGAATGGTCTGCCAACAACAGTCACAGTGTGATACTCCTCAAGTGGGCTCTTTAAATGTAAACCTTTGTCTGTAGAATGATAGTAGTTGAATAATTAACATGATGATGGATTATGTGAGCTCAAAGTATTTGGACAGTGAAAAGTTGTTGTTTAGGCTCTGTACTACAGCACTTTAGATTTGAAATGATACAATGACTGAAAGTGCAGACCCTCAGGTTTAATTTTGAGGTATTTTCAATCATATTGGGGGAACCGTTTAGAAATTACAACACTTTTTGTATATAGTTCCCCCATTTTAGGGGACCAAAAATATTGGGACAAATTAACTTATGTGTATTAAAGAAGTCAAAAGTTTAGTATTTGGTCCCGTATTCCTAGCTTGCAATGATTACATCAAGCTTGTGACTCGAAGTTGCTGGATGCAGCTGCATAGACAAAGACCATATTTACACAAGCCCTGGTATTTAACCCTTTCTCCCTCCTTATGAACCTGGACAGCTGTTGCTGTCCAGAAGATTAGTGATATATGTTCTCCCTCACTTCGTCTAACCTAACTTCTGCCCAAATTCCTCACTCCTCCCCAACTCGCGGCTGTCTTGTTGACTCGTACCAGACTGTCTCTTCTCCTCCCACAGGATCCCTAATGTCTAACAATAACATATCCTGACATAATGTAAACGTTATACATTAACAGCCCCCCCCCCCCTGTTGAACATTAACTCCATACTGTTCATCGTGATATACACAGGGAAATGACTTATAAATTAACAAACAATGATGATAAGACATTAAGAAAAAAATATATAACAGGATTAACATTCACAGTTCATTATTATGTTTACAAATCCAAGACTTATGGCCTCTGTTCTCTAATCACACTATGAACAGTCTTATTTCCATCTCTAGTCAGATTTCAGTTTCTGGTTCCTAAGAGTTATAGCACAAGACTTGAAAAGCAAAAATAAGAACAAAACATAACAGTATTAATAATGTGTGACACTATGCATAATTCTATATGAAAGTAAAACCAAAGTTTGATAACATGACAATTCCCACTCTCTCTTCTCCTGACTATGCCTTCAGGATACTTTTCTGCTGGATTCCACAAAAATGAAAGCCCTAAAAATCCTGATGCTTTCATCCAGTCTTCCCCCTCCGACCACAGACTCCCGAGGGGTGTCCCCGAAGCCATGTCATTCTCACTTTGCTCCCCTTCTCCTTCTTCCTCCATAGCCACCCGATATAATGCAATTCAGCACTGTATATACGTTTCAACATCCATGCCCTCAGAAAACGATATCCCACCAATGCTACTACTGACACTGCCCATGATGCATACCTCAATCTCTCATTTAGCTAGCAGATGTTAATGGGAGTGTAGCGAAATGCTTGTGCTTCTAGTTCCGACCGTGCCGTAATATCTAACATGTAATCTAACAATTTCACAACTACCTTATACACACAAGTGTAAAGGAATAAATAAGAATACAGTGCCTTGCGAAAAGTATTCGGCCCCCTTGAACTTTGCGACCTTTTGCCACATTTCAGGCTTCAATCATAAAGATATAAAACTGTATTTTTTTGTGAAGAATCAACAACAAGTGGGACACAATCATGAAGTGGAACGACATTTATTGGATATTTCAAACTTTTTTAACAAATCAAAAACTGAAGAATTGGGCGTGCAAAATTATTCAGCCCCTTTACTTTCAGTGCAGCAAACTCTCTCCAGAAGTTCAGTGAGGAACTCTGAATGATCCAATGTTGACCTAAATGACTAATGATGATAAATACAATCCACCTGTGTGTAATCAAGTCTCTGTATAAATGCACATGCACTGTGATAGTCTCAGAGGTCCGTTAAAAGCGCAGAGAGCATCATGAAGAACAAGGAACACACCAGGCATGTCCGAGATACTGTTGTGAAGAAGTTTAAAGCCGGATTTGGATCCAAAAATATTTCCCAAGCTTTAAACATCCCAAGGAGCACTGTGCAAGTGATAATATTGAAATGCAAGGAGTATCAGACCACTGCAAATCTACCAAGACCTGGCCGTCCCTCTAAACTTTCAGCTCATACAAGGAGAAGACTGATCAGAGATGCAGCCAAGAGGCCCATGATCACTCTGGATGAACTGCAGAGATCTACAGCTGAGGTGGGAGACTCTGTCCATAGGACAACAATCAGTCGTATATTGCACAAATCTGGCCTTTATGGAAGAGTGGCAAGAAGAAAGCCATTTCTTAAAGATATCCATAAAAAGTGTTGTTTAAAGTTTGCCACAAGCCACCTGGGAGACACACCAAACATGTGGAAGAAGGTGATCTGGTCAGATGAAACCAAAATTGAACTTTTTGGCAACAATGCAAAACGTTATGTTTGGCGTAAAAGCAACACAGCTCATCACCCTGAACACACCATCCCCACTGTCAAACATGGTGGTGGCAGCATCATGGTTTGGGCCTGCTTTTCTTCAGCAGGGACAGGGAAGATGGTTCAAATTGATGGGAAGATGGATGGAGCAAATACAGGACCATTCTGGAAGAAAACCTGATGGAGTCTGCAAAAGACCTGAGACTGGGACGGAGATTTGTCTTCCAACAAGACAATGATCCAAAACATAAAGCAAAATATACAATGGAATGGTTCAAAAATAAACATATCCAGGTGTTAGAATGGCCAAGTCAAAGTCCAGACCTGAATCCAATTGAGAATCTGTGGAAAGAACTGAAAACTGCTGTTCACAAATGCTCTCCATCTAACCTCACTGAGCTCGAGCTGTTTTGCAAGGAGGAATGGGAAAAAATGTCAGTCTCTCGATGTGCAAAACTGATAGAGACATACCCCAAGCGACTTACAGCTGTAATCGCAGCAAAAGGTGGTGCTACAAAGTATTAACTTAAGGGGGCTGAATAATTTTGCACGCCCAATTCTTCAGTTTTTGATTTGTTAAAAAAGTTTGAAATATCCAATAAATGTCGTTCCACTTCATGATTGTGTCTCACTTGTTGTTGATTCTTCACAAAAAAATACAGTTTTATATCTTTATGTTTGAAGCATGAAATGTGGCAAAAGGTCGCAGAGTTCAAGGGGCCCGAATACTTTCGCAAGGCACTGTATGTACATATAAATATATGGATGAGAGATGGCTGTGCGGCATAGGCAAGATACAGTAGATGATATAGTACAGTATATACATATGAGATGAGTAATGTAGAATATGAAAATATTATATAAAGTTGCATTGTTTAAAGTGACTAGTGATACATGTATTACATCTATCCAAGAATTCCATTTCCCTTTTCTTTTCCTGTCCTTCAGAAACCATTTAAAAACATTTCCATCATTCTGCATATCCAATTTAAAACTAAATTGGAAAGATCCCACACAATAAATCACACGGTATTAACACCACTAACCTATATTCATAACCGGTAAGTTGTGTGTACTTGCTGGTGTGTGTGTGTAGTAAACCGTAGGTCAAAAACACACATGAACAGGCCGTACCTATCTGGGAGCTCCTTTTATGGCATAATCCAGATACTTATACACTCATCAAACTCCCGAATTTCACTAACTGCTCGTCCTGAAACCTCAGTCTCAGGAAACATTCCAAAAAAGGATAATGAAACCCCCTCCTCTCCTGGAAAATAAAGTGTACATTTCATTAGCATTCACTCTGCTACCTCTCAGCAACCCAAAAGTTTGAATTACAAACCAAACATGATAATGGTCCACTGTCCTCCCTCCAATCAATAAGCGTTTGTTTTAATCCACCCATTGTTTATTTATCCGTTATAGCATATACTACCCTAAGACACAGCGACATATCTCTCGCCACCGAGTCTAACGATTCACTGGTCTCTCTTTTCCCCATAAATTTCCATAACCACCACATCACAATGCCCTTCATGATCATGAACCCTTCATGTGCATTTTAGGTTTGATAACCCCAATGCTGTCGCTTGACAGAATTTCTCCCCTAAACTCTAACAATTACTCACACTATTAACTCCAATCGAATTACTCGTGACTCCTTCTCCATTTTGTCCATTCTATAAATCTATTTCATAATGAGATGACAAATGTCTCACTAGATTAAAACCCCCAAAGGTTATCTGCGTTCGCAAGGAGTGTTTGGCCTAGTAATTTTGATGTATTACTTTTTAGAATCCATTCCCCTGGCATTTCACATAGATTCTTCAACCCACAATACTTTTTCCTCTGGCAAATTTTGTCAATTTGACAACCGCAAAAAGGCCAATTCCATCTATGTGTTACGATTGCGAAGTGAGCGGAGTTATGTTCCACTCTCAAAGCATCCTGCTCCATTTCATCCACCACCCCCGCAATTGCCGTTTTGATGGCAGGATTCAAACCTGCCGTCAAAGCCGACGTAGAACTATCAATGTACTCACATACCCAATCGTTTTGCAGCTGAGTACATCTAATTTCAGTTTTATCAGTTATACCCTTCTGTCTCAAACACAGGCCTAATACAATCGAAGTCGGAAGTTTACATACACCTTAGCCAAATACATTTAAACTGAGTTTTTCACAATTCCTGACATTTAATCCAAGTAATAATTCCCTGTTTTAGGTCCGTTAGGATCACCACTTTATTTTAAGAATGTTAAATGTCAGAATAATAGTAGAGTGATTTATTTCAGCTTTTATTTATTTCATCACATTCCCTGTGGGTCTGAAGTTTACATACAGTAAATTAGTATTTGGTAGCATTGCCTATAAATAGTTTATCTTGTGCCAAAAGTTTCAGGTAGCCTTTCACAAGCTTCCCACAATAAGTTGAGCGAACGTTGACCCATTCCTCCTGACAGAGCAGGTGTAACTGAGTCAGGTTTCACTGCATTATGGGAATGGTAGGGAGCTTGTAATGAGGATGACTACTGTTCTGGACTGATGTGTGGTATGGGCTTTTTTTTTATACAATGCAGCAGCAGCAGAGACATCACCCAAGTAGATGTTACATGCTAGTTGTGGAGGAGTACAAAGTCCAGTGTACAGGGAACCTGAGCTGAGGATGACATCAGGGCCAGCAAGCCAACTGCATCAACATCATCTGCCATCACCTGGCATCATCATCATTAAACCATCTTGTAACTAATTTTAGGAGCAAGAGATCTCTCATCTACTGAGGGAGTCCTGCTCTTGTCTCATCATCAATCAATTGAAATGCATTATCCACATGTGCCTGTCTTGTGTTTTACAATGTCAAATAAAGATATCTATCGATCTGTCAATCTATCACCAGATGTTGCATGTAAACCCCTATTGCACACTACTGTTTGTCCCAAACAATGCAACTCACAAAGTAGTGAGTGATACTGTAAGACTCATGAGTAATACTGCTATCCTGTGCAAAGCTGTCATCAAGGCAAAGGGTAGCTACTTTGAAGAATCTATATTTTGATTTCTTTAACACTTTTTTGGTTACTACATGATTCCATATGCGTTATTTCATAGTGTTGATGTCTTCACTATTATTCTACAATGTAGAAGATAGTAAAAATAAAGAAAAACCCTTGGATGGGTAGGTGTGTCAAATTTTAAATGGTACTGTATGTAGTGGTTTAATAATGTTATATGATGTATGATCTTTTGTTTGATATGTATATGCCTTAATTTGTTTGGACCCTCCTTGGCAAGAGCAATGGGGATCCCTAATAAATACAAATACTGGGGTGGCAGATAGTTACATGGAGTCATGGCTTTATTTCATACTGTGCGTTTCCCAGTCTCTGTTCTGGACCTGGGGGACATTAGAACACAGGAGTGATGGTTGCAGATAATGGGCCTCTGTCTGTAGATTTTCCATTGAACAAATCTGCTGTTTTCAGCTACAACAGTCATTTGCAACATTAACAATGTCCACACTGTGTTTCTGATCAATTTGATGTTATTTTAATGAGCAAAAATGTGCCGTTCTTTAAAAAAACAAGGACATTTCTAAGTGACCCCAAACTTTTGAACTGTAGTGTACATCTAAGTGCAATATGTGCTGCTTTGCTTTGAGATTTCATGACTTAATACACTGCACACTTTAAGAGCGGTAGTTAGCAAACCAGGCCAAAGACCCATACGAAACCAATACTCCTTAGCCGGCCCACAACAATGGAATGGTCTAAGGTATCAAAAACAGGGCAAAATAGAAATAGGCCTATAAAGGTTAGGATCAGCTTGATCTCCCCTTTTAAATAAAGGAATAACTGTGGCTGCCTTCCAAGCAATGGGAACCTCTCCAGAAAGGAGAGACAGGTTAAAAAAGGTCAGAGATAGACTTGGCGATAATAGGGGCAGCAACCTTAAAGAAGAAAGGGTCTAAACCATCAGACCCAGATGTTTTATTGGGGTCAAGTTTCAGGAGTTCTTTTAGCACCTCGGACTCAGTGACTGCCTGCAGGGAGAAACGTTGTAGCGGGGCAGGGGAAAAAGAGAGAGAAGCATTGGGGATAGTCACATTAGAAGGGGTGGGAGATCAGGAAATGTTGGAGGGGCATGGCTGAGTCAAATAGGAATCCTGACTTAATGAAGTGGTGATTAAAGAGCTCATCCATGTGTTTCTTGTCAGTAACAATCACATCATCAACTTTAAGGGACATGGGCAGCTGTGAAGAGGAGGGTTTATTCTCCAGGTTTTTAACCATTTCCCAGAACTTCTTGGGTTAAACTAACTTTGGCCTTACGTATAGCCGGAGTGCACTTATTCCGTAACCTTTCACCAAATGCAATTCTTGAGGTGGAGTAACTCTGCAAGATCAATTCTAATTTTCTTTATGTAGGCGTGTTTGTTAACAATACCACTGAAAAGATTTAAAAAAGAAGAAGGTCCAAGTGTCTTCGACAGAGTGGATCAAGCTGATTCTATACCATTTTACAGATGCTAGTTCATGAAAGAAGGCTTGCTCATTAAAGTTTTTTAGCAAGTGTCTATGACTAATCAGGACAGGTCGTTTCACTGAGCAGACATTAACGGACACAGGCTGTGAAACAGTGATCACTAAGGTCATTACAGTAGACACCAGACTGATACCTATCAGGATTATTTGTCTGGATAACATCAAGAAGAGTAGCCTTTTCTGTGTGTTTGGAGTCATACATTGTGGGATTGGTAATAATCTGAGAAGATGTAGGTAGTCCCATTGCTTTAGGACTTGGTCAGGTGGTTTAAGCATGTCCCAGTTTAGGTCACCTAGCATGACACATTCAGACTTAGTGTAAGAGGGGCCAGGAGAGAGCTTAGGGCAGGTAGGGTACAAGCCGGTGCTGATGGAGGACGATAGCACCCAGCAACAGTCAACAAGGAGCTATTTGAAAGTTTAATACTTAAAACCAACAAATCAAATTGTTTGGAGACAGACTTGGTGGAGACAAACGAGCACTGAATGTGATCATTGGTAAATATTGCCACTCCCCCACCTTTGGAAGATCTGTCTTGCCGAAAAAGGTTATAACCAGAAATATTAACATCAGCATTCAAAGCACTCTTCCTTAACCACGTCTCAGTAATGACAAACACATCTGGATTGGAGCTGTGAACCCACACTTTCAATTGATCCATTTTAGATAATAAGCTTCTAGTGTTAACGTGCAGAAAACCCAAGCTTTTACGAGAGCAGATATCAGTGAAGCAGATATCAGAGCACAAGTCAGAATTGGGGCTAGCAACAGTAGATGGGCCAGGGTGTACATGTACATTTCCAGATATCATCAACAGTAATAGAATCAAGGCACGGCAGAGGACAGGGAGAGCTCCTCAGTGCTGATTTATGACATCTGAATGTGAACATCTGAACAAGATCATATTGTACAGCAATTTCATCAGGTAACATGAATACAAACCAGGCGAGAGGTGGTTAGAATGGGAGGCCAAAGGTCTGCACAACCAATAGAGAGTCAGAGTCCCTAGTGTATGAACATAGTCTGTCCCACGGTTGGGTAAATAAAGTTTGTAGTCAACAAAGCATGCAGGAGTCTTGAGGTAAATAGCAAAATGCACAAGAGAAAAATTAAATATATAACGACTTGGGGCTAGCCATTGTAAGATCAGTCACTCGCCCCAACAGTGCCTGTGTGCTGGAGGCGAGCGCAAGCTTGGGAGAGAGAGGTGGGGGGGGGTACCTACCAGATGGGGAGACAACCAGAGCAGACGGTGAGCAGATCGCCAGGTGGAATTTATTTTTTACTATTTTCTACATTGTAGAATGATAGTGAAGACATCAAAACTATGAAATAACACATATGGAATCATGCTGTAAACAAATCAAAATATACTTTAGATTTTAGATTCTTCAAAGTAGCCACCCTTTGCCTTGATGAGAGCTTTGCACACTCTTGTCTACGGACAGTTGAGATGTACAAACTATGGCATAAGGGGACAAGTGGATAAGAGACAATCCGCAATCCGTAATCCGTAAGACATTAATTAGCGAGCTAGGGTGGACGTAGTCAATATAACTACTTGTTCAGCACGTTTTAAATGTACAGCAAAATAATTCAGAACATGGGACGTTCTTACAGTGTTTTCCCTGTACAGCAAGTCAGAACCGTAGGATAAGATGGGCATATAAGCAAACAATGAACTGGGAATTTCGAGTTAGATGACTGTTCAAAACGTATTTTCCCAAGTGGAGCTAGTTTTTTTCCAGAGTTCTCAGTTCTCTTGAACTCACTTAGATCTGAAACTTCCCAATTCCGAGTTTCCATTTGTTTTCAGCATAGCAGAAATCATGCTGGGTTGACAGCATGGCCAATGTATTTAACCTTTCCTAGCCCATGGTATTAACCTTACACCGGCTGGTGTCGTTGTCATTGTGTTCCTGGTTCGAGCCCAGGGAGGAGCGAGGAGAGGGACGGAAGCTATACTATACTGTTACACTGGCAATACTAAAGTGCCTATAAGAACATCCAATAGTCAAAGGTTAATGAAATACAAATGTTATAGAGGGAAATAGTTCTATAATTCCTATAATAACTACAACCTAAAACTTCTTACCTGAGAATATTGAAGACTCATGTTAAAAGGAACCACCAGCTTTCATATGTTCTCATGTTCTGAGCAAGGAACTGCAACGTTAGCTTTCTTACATAACACATATTGCACTTTTACTTTCTTCTCCAACACTTTGCTTTTGCATTATTTAAACCAAATTGAACACATTTCATTAATTATTTGAGGCTAAATTGATTTTATTGATGTATTATATTAAGTTAAAATAAGTGTTCATTCAGTATTGTTGTAATTGTCATTATTACAAATAAATATATATTTTTAATAATATATATAATTTTTAAATCGGACGATTAATCGGTATCGGCTTTTTTTTGGCCCTCCAATAATCGGTATCGGTATTGGCGTTGAAAAATCATAATCTGTCGACCTCTAATATACAGTACCCGTGTGCTGCCATCCTATTAGAAGGTAACAGATTATTTTATTACAATGGTTAAGATGGATTTTCATTGTGTTCCATGGTGTTATTCGCCCCCTAGTGGAGCTTTCTGGTACTTAGAAAGACTTCGCAAACAGGAATTGTTCCGCACGCATAGAAGCAGCTAAAAACAACGCTACGGTGCAGGTCTTTCAGTGTAGTTATTTCTTGTCACACTTCAGCCTTGGAAAATATTTGTTTGTAAGTTTGATTCAAGCATTTAGCTAGTGATGATAATCTTGTCATTGATAGAGTTGCTTACATATCAATGTTGATTGGTTGCATTTACTCATACAAATTGCAATGCCTTTCATGTATGCCGTTAGCTGTATTACTTTGCTCGTGCGTCATGCAAACTAATTGTAAAATATACAATACTGTAGTTTTGTTACTGTTTCTAGTGTAATATGCTTTGTTATTCTACATAGATGGTTGTACATTATTAGAGTAATGAAAGGAGTTAGCCAATTACCACATGAGTAACAATTAGCTATATGGTTTGGCATCATGCCAAATGCATGGTACCGTAGCACGTGCTTTGTATTTATGCAACTTCAAATGTGTAATGTACAGCTACAGTATGTCAGTGTGAATTGAATACTAAAGTATATTATTTTCTGTATTTTGCAGTTTCACAACATAAACGTTTTCAATATATTCATTCAAGAAAAGTCACGTCTTGGGAGTTTTATTGAAGACTTAGCTGTTAGCTATCTGTCTAGTTTTGCATGGGAACCCATCAAAAGTTTGGACTCACCTCCTCATTTAAGGGTTTTTCTTAATTTTTAAAAATATTTTCTACATTGTAGAATAATAGTGAAGACATCAAAACAATGAAATGACACATATGGAATCACGTAGTAACCAAAAAAAGTGTTAAACAAATCAAAGTATATTTGAAATTATTCAAAGTAGCCACCCCTTGCCTTGATGACAGATTGCACACTCTTGGCATTCTTTTAACCAGCTTCAAGAGGTAAGCACATGGAATGCATTTCAATTCAAATCAAATCAAATTTTATTTGTCACATACACATGGTTAGCAGATGTTAATGCGAGTGTAGCGAAATGCTTGTGCTTCTTGTTCCGACAATGCAGTAATAACCAACAAGTAATCTAACTAACAATTCCAAAACTACTGTCTTATACACACAAGTGTAAGGGGATAAAGAATATGTACATAAAGATATATGAATGAGTGATGGTACAGAGCGGCATAGGCAAGATACAGTAGATGGTATCGAGTACAGTATATACATATGAGATGAGTATGTAAACAAAGTGGCATAGTTAAAGTGGCTAGTGATACATGTATTACATAAAGATGCAGTAGATGATATAGAGTACAGTATATACGTATACATATGAAATGAATAATGTAGGGTATGTAAACATTATATTAGGTAGCATTGTTTAAAGTGGCTAGTGATATATTTTACATAATTTCCCATCAATTCCCATTATTAAAGTGGCTGGAGTTGAGTCAGTGTGTTGGCAGCAGCCACTCAATGTTAGTGGTGGCTGTTTAACAGTCTGATGGCCTTGAGATAGAAGCTGTTTTTCAGTCTCTCTGTCCCAGCTTTGATGCACCTGTACTGACCTCGCCTTCTGGATGATAGCGGGGTGAACAGGCAGTGGCTCGGGTGGTTGTTGTCCTTGATGATCTTTATGACCTTCCTGTAACATCGGGTGGTGTAGGAGTCCTGGAGGACAGGTAGTTTGCCCCCGGTGATACGTTGTGCAGACCTCACTACCCTCTGGAGAGCCTTACGGTTGTGGGCAGAGCAGTTGCCGTACCAGGTGGTGATACAGCCCGCCAGGATGCTCTCGATTGTGCATCTGTAGAAGTTTGTGAGTGCTTTTGGTGACAAGCCAAATTTCTTCAGCCTCCTGAGGTTGAAGAGGCGCTGCTGCGCCTTCTTCACGATGCTATCTGTGTGGGTGGACCAATTCAGTTTGTCTGTGATGTGTATGCCGAGGAACTTAAAACTTGCTACCCTCTCTACTACTGTTCCATCGATGTGGATAGGGGGGTGTTCCCTCTGCTGTTTCCTGAAGTCCACAATCATCTCCTTAGTTTTGTTGACGTTGAGTGTGAGGTTATTTTCCTGACACCACACTCCGAGGGCCCTCACCTCCTCCCTGTAGGCCGTCTCGTCGTTGTTGGTCATCAAGCCTACCACTGTTGTGTCGTCCGCTAACAGGTGTGCCTTGTTGAAAGTTCATTTGTGGAATTTGAGCTAATCATTTGTATTGTGACCAAGGTAAGAGTGGTATACAGAAGATAGCCCTATTTTGATAAGACCAAGTCCATATGGCAAGAACAGCTCTAATAATCAACGAGAAACAACAGTCCATCGTTACTTGAAGACATGAAGGTCAATCAATACGGAACATTCACAAAAACCATCAAGCGCTATAATGAAACTTGCTCTCCTCTGATGCAGAGGATAAGTTCATTAGAGTTAACTGCACCTCCGATTGTAGCCCAAATAAATGCGTCACATAATTCATGTAACAGACACATCTCAACGTCAACCGTTCACAGGAAACTGCTTGAAATCAGGCCTTCATGGTTTTTGGTGTGATGAGTCCAAATTTGATTGCTCAGCATATGTGGGAACTCCTTCAAGACTGATGGAAAAGCATTCTTCGTGAAGATGGTTGAGAGAATGCCAAGAGTGTGCAAAGCTGTCATCAAGGCAAAGGGTGTCTACTTTGAAGAATATAAAATATATTTTGATTTGTTTAACACTTTTTTGGTTACTACATGATTCCATATGTGTTATGTCATAGTTTTGATGTATTCACTATTATTCTACAATGTAGAAAATAGTACAAATAAAGGAAAACCCTTGAATGAGTTGGTGTGTCCAAACCTTTGACCGGTACTGTATAATATATTTTCATTTTCATTTTAGCTAAACAGGTGGGGCTCAAAACTGCCCTGAACGACAGGTTCCCACTGACCCTGAGGAGAAACATTGCTCATGGCTACAAAGCTTGCTTGTTCAGGCAACTTCTCTGCTGTCTATATGGTTACATCAGACCCAGCCTGGTTTGTCAGCTGGATCTGCATAAAAATGCATTAACATTAAAAAGGAACTTTTGAGATAGAATAACAGAAAACACTAACCAGACAAACATCATACATATCCTGAGATATGACTCATGAGAGAGCATAAACACGGTCGTGTTTTTTGTAAGCAAATCAAAATATCTTAAACATCCACTGACAGCTTAAAGGGGCAATCTGTAAACTAATGATATACCAATTGATTCTTGAAGAATATAACGTGTGCCTCACGAGTTTAGATAAACTGTCCTTCCCCATCAGAACACAAAAGTAGTTTTTTTTTAAAGCTATTGTTTGTAAACAATGTAAATATAAACAAACACCGTATAGCATCAAAAAACATTGATCAGAGATTAAGTTTACTGTGTCTGAGAAATGTCTTGTTTCCACCCAGATGTCAGTGTTGCCCGGCACCAGTTCAGTAGAGCTGCAGTGGTCAGGTAATGTGACGTAGTGAGGGGCAGGCAGGGCGTTGACAGGGCCACACAAGGCCTGCATGAACATGACGTTCCCCATCACGATGGACCGCTCATTCCTCTTCACAGACACACTCTCCACTGTCCCTAGCAGAACTGGACACACACACTTTAGATCAGTGTTGTGAAGCTACTGTACATCAATGAGTCAAAGTGCTTCCCAAAGGGAGTCAAGTGCTTCCCACTGTATTTTCATGATTCCTTTCATCCTGTGCTTCAAACTGGAGGCTTTACCTCTGGTGTCACACAGGACTTCCGTCTTCAGGCTCCCCAGTGGTAGAATCCTAGGTCCTGAGGATAGTAAACAACAGTCTAATCAAATGGGGTAAGACAGACACAGAATCCAGGCAAGGACCCATCAAAAGACACAAATTTTATCTTATATGAACTACATATAGAATTCATATCACTCTCTGGCTTGTAGGTTGGTCTTTCATAGACCTTTCAGAGATAAACAGATGCAACTCATACTGTGACATAAATCATGGATCAAAGAAAAATGGGAGACAAGTTCGGAGTATATCCTGTTCCCACTGACCTGGAGTCATGTTCATGCTGGTGGTGTGTGGTTCAAGCCTTGGGTGCAGGACCCCCGCACGGCAAGACCACAGGGAGGAGTTGGGGTAGCGGTGCCCACAGCAGGTGAACCCTGGCTGGGTAGGGTAGAGCAGGTCTAGTCCTGGGTCGGAGCAGCAGGTGGAGCCGGCCTCCATCAGGACATTCCCACAGCACTGGGCATCCTCTGAGAGCCTGTCCTGAACCTGCAGGTCGTACAGAGTCCCGGCAACGGACTTCATCTGGCCACTGCTGGGGTCGTAGGCCTTCCCTCCGCAGCGTAACATGCATAACCCTCCACCTGCTGAGTCTGTACAGAGAAAAATGTTGATCTCCCAATACCAAAAAAGCCATATAATCTTTCAGGATTTGGTGCCCATTTCGCTGTCTATACCAGTGTAGTCAGCATATGGCCCTGAGGAGCATTCCTCAGAGATGAGGCCTACCCCCAAACTATTCAGTGAAAATTCATATGGTAGTCTGTGTCTGTTGTCATTCAGGTAAGCCCGTACTTGATTGAACCGATGATTATTTATAATTGATTGGATTTGACCCATTCTATTAAAAGAAGCAATAAAACTGGTCTTCTTTAGACTAGTTTAGTATCTGGAGCATCAGCATTTGTGAGTTCGGGGCTAATCCTTAAGAGGTTTTGAAGGATGATAGCACTTATGGAAATGTAATTTGGAGAGTGCTAGCTATAAGAATGATGGGTTTTGGCCTAATCAACCTGAATCAACAGACTGAGCAATGTAGAGAGATGACCAAAACCATCCGACTATGTTGTACTCAAGAGGGGAGGTCATCCATTTAGCTAATCAATTAAGACAAACCCATCAGCAAAATCTATTTTGGTAACATTTTACTTGACACCCAGTGTCATAACAGATTATCACACAGTCATAACCATGTCATAATATGTCGTAACAGCTGACATAACGTGTCACAACCTGTTATAATATGGTCATAACACTGCCATTAGACATACACTACCGGTCAAACGTTTTAAAATCCACTTCTGTACTCATTCAAGAGTTTTTCTTTATTTTTTCCTATTTTCTACATTGTAGAATAATAGTGAAGATGTCAGAATTATGAAATAACACAGATGGAATCATGTAGTAACCAAAAAAGTGTTAAACAAATCAAAATATATTTTATATTTGAGGTTCTTCAAATAGCCACCCTTTGCCTTGATGACAGCTTGCACACTCTTGGCATTTTCTCAACCAGCTTCATGAGGTAGTCACCTGGAATGCATTTCAATTAACAGGTGTGCCAAAGTTAATTTGTGGAATTTATTTTTTCTTTTCCTCAAATGCGTTTGAGCCAATCAGTTGTGTTGTGACAAGGTATGGGTGGTATACAGAAGATATTTGGTAAAATATCAAGCACTATTTGGTAAAATACCAAGTCCATATCTTGGCACGAACAGCTCAAATAAGCAAAGGGAAACAACAGTCCATCATTACTTTTAGACATGAAGGAAAGTCAATCCGGAGCATTTCAAGAACTTTGAATGTTTCTTCAAGTGCAGTCGCAAAAACCATCAAGCGCCACGATGAAACTGGTTCCCATGAGGATCGCCACAAGAAAAGAAGACCCAGGGTTACCTCTGCTGCAGAGGAAGTTACAAGCCTCAGAAATTGCAGCCCAAATAAATGCTTCAGAGTTCAAGTATCAGACACATCTAAACATCAACTGTTCAGAGGAGACTGTGTGAATCAGGCCTTCATGGTTGAACTGCTGCAAAGAAACCACTACTAAAGGACACCAATAAGAAGAAGAAGAGACTTGCTTGGGCCAAGAAACACGAGCAATGGACAGACTGGTGGAAATGTGTTCTCCAAATTGGAGACTTTTGGTTCCAACCGCCGTGTCTTTGTGAGACACGGTGTGGGTAAACAGATGATCTCCGCATGTGTGGTTCCCAACGTGAAGCATGGAGGAGGAGGTGTGATGGTGCTTTGCTGGTGAACTGTCAGTAATTTATTTAGAATTCAAGTCTTACTTAACCAGCATGGCTACCACAGCATTCTGCAGCGATACGCTATCCCATCTGGTTTGGGATCAGTGGGACTATCATTTGTTTTTCAACAGGACAATGACCCAACACATCTACAGGCTGTGTCAGGGCTATTTTACCAAGAAGGAGAGTGATGGAGTGTTGCATCAGATGACCTGGCCTCCACAATCGCCCAACCTCAAACAAATTAAGATGGTTTGGGATGAGTTGGAGCACAGAGTGAAGGAAAAGCAGCCTACAAGTGCTCAGCATGTGGGAACTCATTCAAGACTGTTGGAAAAGCATTCCAGGTGAAGCTGGTTGAGAGAATGCCAAGAGTGTGCAAAGCTGTCATCAAGGCAATGGGTGGCTATTTGAAGAACCTCAAATATAAAATGTATTTTGATTAACACTTGTTTGGTAACTACATGATTCCATATGTCTTATTTCTGATGTCCTGAGGTTTTTTAAAACGTTTGACCAATTGTGTATATTGTGGTACTTTATGGCTGGTTATGGAACCTACATATGAGTGTCAAACCCCACAAAACCTACCACACAAGGCAAAACATTGCATTTCACCATATGTGTCAACTGTATATTTATGTTTTATTTGAATTATTTTCATTGACCATATTAAATTATCATTGTAATTGCATACACATTGATGTCAGACATGCACCCAACCCAATGCTCTGTTGCTGATAACTGGGATGAATGCAAGAGCAGATGTCAGGAGCAGGACAAGACACCCTCTTTTTGACTAATGACTGATATATAATGCCATGTACGTGATAGTTTTATCTGACTTGTGTTTATGATGGTCATAATGTTTCTTGACAGTGTCATAAAGTGTATTTTCTTAGTCCAAGTAAAGTGAAACAGGAGGTTCATAATGCTTCATGACATTGCCTTAAAGTGTATTTTCTATAAGTTATTTAAAATATGATTAAAAAAAAACATGACTGTAAAAAATTCATTACAACAACAAAGGATTTAAGAAACAAAATTTCAAAACAAACGGAAACTTCTTGGCAGGGGAAAAAAAAAATTATTTGAATAAATGTGGGTGTCATTATCAGCCATAAAACAATGCAGTCCACTTACTGTATGTCACAACAGGTGTAAATGTATCAGTCATGACAATGTTTTGGCCATGTTATGACATGTTATGACATGTTATGACACGTTGCTGACGTCAAGAGTGGCGAGGGGATCAGTAAACCATTCAACTTCGGGACACACTCATTGCTTGAATGATGCAATTCATGTCCCAAATTATAATATAAAACAACCATGAAATTCAAATGAACATATTTCCCCCCCATCGTTTTACAATATATAAATCTCAGTACCAGTTCAACATTTAATTTGGGATGTATTTATTTTGTCACGTGTCATACCTCGAAATCAGACACGAACAAAATACACGTGGCTCATAATCAGAAACACCTTTTCCTTCGTTTGTATGCAATTGGGAAAACTCCAAAACAGTCTAAGTGGGTCTAATTATCCCCTACACCCTCGATAATGTTCACTCCCTCAGCTTTGAGACACTTGTACATATGAAGTGAGGGGCAGGGGAAGGGCAAGGGAGTGATTCAGTTACAGGGTCAAAACTAAAGTAGATTCTAGTGCGTCACTCAAAGCTGTGTTGTTCTCACAGACTTCCTGCTTGTTTCATGGCCAAAGTATAGAGTCATGGCATTGCTGTAAACTCAGACTGCCATGCAACTTCCTGGGGACAGCACTAGGGGCTTCAACCCACAGTTTTAATGTCAGGCTTAGAGACTTTAACAATGGAGAGTTGTTTGTTAATGACGTTCAATGACATGTTTCTACATGGCCTCTAGACTTTAGATCAGGGTGTGAAGCCGCTGTCAAAAAACACAAGTAGATTCCAGTGCTTTTTTCTTTCCTGCCTGTGTCAACTTCCTCCTAAACACTGAGGTCAAGTCACACAAGACTACACAGCAGGAGACCTTTAGACTGTCAGCTGCAGTGGAATACACCCCTTTAAAAGGTGTCTGGAAGGCTAACATAACATAGGCCACAGAATCCTCTCACATCTGCGGTAGTGGGACTGGGAATGTCGGGATATATTTTTTTATCCCACTTGCATCACTTTGCTTCTGAGTGGCGCAGCGGTCTAAGGCACTGCATCAGAGTGCTAGAGGACGTCACTACAAACCCTGGTTAGATTCCAGGCTGTATCACAACCGGCCGTGATTGGGAGTCCCATTGGGCGGCGCACATTTGGCCCAGCATCGTCCGGGTTAGGGTTTGGCCGGGGCAGACCGTCATTGGAAATAAGAATTTGTTCTTAACTGACTTGCCTAGTTAAATAAATAAAGGTTCAAATAAAATGAAAAATCCAGACACACATACAGTATACAGTGCAAAGATGCTGACCCAGTCGAAGACAGTGGGAAAACACTTTCTAGAGTTTGTTATAGTACAAACACGCATGCACGGGCACAAACACCCACATGCTCGAACGCACACACAAACACACACACATTTCAAGACATTGCATCAACACTTAGACAGGGGGGCTGGATATATATATACAGGAAATGTAAAACTTGCAGTGTATTCTCCCTTACGTAAAATGTACAACCCTAACAAAAATGTCCATTCATTATAATCCACATAATACAGTAATTCACATTTGCTGTTTCTGCAGAATTATTTTCCAGCTGTAGCGAACTGGCTCAAACTAAGATGCTACGTCTGTACAAACCTTTGCAGTTTCCACCGTACAGAGCAACTCACTTCAGTCCGTTGCAGCAGATTTCATTCTGAGGGTTGTATGACTCCTCTCCACAGCAGTGTTTGCCTGGATCATGGCAGATACAAGTGGCCACCTGAGGACCACTGGTGCCCAGCCTCCACCCCAAGGTGAAAGGTCTGGTTACAGCACAGCACCCCTTGGTCCTCTACACCATATGGAGTTGTACCACAGTCAGCAGGGTATCAACACACACACACACAAATAACAGACACACATACAGACTTGAATACAGACAATTTCATGCCAACATACTGTAGCGTGCGCATACCCTAAATTCACACAATCATAAAAGTCCACTTGCTAGAAAAGAAAGTCTGACTTTCCTACTTACCAGGGGACCTGTGCAGACATCCTCTGCCGACAGAGTGCCGTGATAGAAAAGAGACCCAAAGAGAGCTCTCGTTACTCGTCAGGTACACTCTCACACTGAAGAGGAGCTGCGCTACTCTAAATGGTTGCGGAATGGGGCTTAAGTAAATAACTGTGCGGACTAAACTGACATAGTGCAGCATATAGCCAAAGTAAAGCTCTCACCACTACAAATAGTCCTTGTTACTGGCAAATCATGGGGCAGATTTTCTCCCTGTGTCACGCCCTGACCGTAGAGCTTTTTATGTCTCTATTTTTGGGTTGGTCAGGGTGTGATTTGGGTGGGCATTCTGTGCTTGTCACGTTCTGACCTTTATTTCCTTTGTTTTGTATTTATTTTAGTATGGTCAGGGCGTGAGTTGGGTGGGCAGTCTATGTTTGTTTTTCTATGTTTCGGCCTAGTATGGTTCTCAATCAGAGGCAGGTGTCATGAGTTGTCTCTGATTGAGAATCATACTTAGGTAGCCTGGGTTTCACTGTGTGTTTGTGGGTGATTGTTTCTGTCTCCGTGTTTGCACCAGATAGGGCTGTTTTGGTTTTTTCACATTTCTTGTTAGTTTATTCATGTATAGTGTCTTTATAAATTAAACATGAATAACCACCACGCTGCGTTTTGGTCCGCCTCTCCTTCACCACAAGAAAACCCTTACAGTGCTCTCTTTCTATGTGTTTATATTTATTTTTTTTGGGCCGGGTATGGTTCTCAATCAGGGACAGCTGTCTATCCTTGAGTAGCTTTTCCCCACAGGGTTTTTGTGGGTAGTTTTCCGTATCAGTGTTTGCACCTTGCGGGACTGTTTCGGTTGAATTTATTCTCTTGTAATTGTGTTTTAGTGTTCAGTCAAATAAAAATCATGGACACGTACCACGCTGCGCTTTGGTCCACACCTTCTCCCACAGACGATCGTTACACCCTGATAGACTTTTAGATCAAACAGCACTCTAGGACAGGGGTGTCAAACTCAAATACCCAGTGGGCCAAAATGTAAAACCTGAACAAAGTCACGGGCCAACATTGAACAAATTAACCTTTTCATATGGACCCAAACAATTGATTTAAATACCAAAATCAACTTTTTCCACTGGCTAATAATTTTACAAATAAAATGATAATAAATCAATCAACCATTCAAGCCCATGCGTTGTAGCAAGAAAAAGTGCATAAAGAAAACGTTAATTATTGCACACTGGTCTAATCTGATGTGCCCAAGCCAGATACCTGGCATCTCTTCTTGGATGCTAGTTCATCAATGTCTGGGCTCAAGCTCTGAGCTGAAGAAATCCTCAGTATCGAGCGAAGATGTTCATCAGTCAGACGTCTCCTGTGAGTTGTTTTGGTCATCTTCATCTAGGAGGAAAGTTGCTCGCATAGATAAGTGCTGCCGAACATGGAGAGCATCTGAGCAGCTTGGGTGCGGAGCTGAGGCATTGTGTCAGGGATGAACCGTGGAAACTGTGCGGCGCCCACAGCATCATACTTTGACTTCAGCGTGTCGTTGCACTGGAGTTCAATCAGCTCCATTTGGATGTTGGTTGGTGCATTTTCCACATCAACTGCGAAGGGATTACTAAGCAGTTCAAACTTGCATTTCTGGGCATCGAAGTCGGCAAATCGCCGGCTAAACTCAGCGGCGAGAACACTGAGTTTTTCAGCAAACTGTGCGCATGGGAACACGGCGGTAGAGATCTGCGCTTTTATGGATTGGCAGCAGGGAAAATGGCAAGGGTTTCCTTGCAGCATCTGATTCTCCCACAGGCACAGTTTAGTTTTGAAGGCCCTCACTGCAGCGTACATGTCTGTGATGATGTGCCCCCGCCCCTGAAGCTGCAGGTTCAGCGCATCGAGATGGCTCGAGATGTCACAGAGAAAGGCCAGCTCACACAGGAACTTTTGCTCCCAGAGCTCTGCTGTATCCTTCCCTTTGGTTTCCAGGAATTGACATATTTCCTCACGCAGCTCGAAACATCTGTTCAGTACTTTTCCTCTGCTTAGCCATCTCACCTCTGTGTGATACGGCACGTCTGCGTATTGCGAACCACACTCCTCCAGAAAAGATTTAAACTGGCGGTGATTTAGACCTTTGGCTCTTATAAAGTTAACTACCTGTGTTACTGTGGTCATAACATGTTCCATCTTTAGGGCTTTGGCACACAGTGCTTCCTGATGTATGATGCAGTGGTAAACAGTTAGCTCACCTGCACAGTTCTCTTCCCGCATCTTCTCCCGAACCATGCCCACCAGTCCACTCTTTTTACCGCACATCGCTGGCGCACCATCTGTCGTTAATCCAACGAGTTTATCCCACGGCAGCTTTATTTCAGTTACACATTTGGAAACCTCCTCAAAGATTTCCTTTCCTGTGGTTGTGCCATGCATTGATTTGAATCCTAATAGCTCCTCCGTAACACACAGATTTGAGTCCACTCCACGGATGAAGACTGACAGCGAGGGAGAACGCAACAAAATCTTTCCCTTTTCCATCAGCTGGTCATACAGATTGGTGGCAAGATCACATCAGCTACTGTGTTCCTGCTCAGGCTCACGTTTGAAAATGCTTGTTTTTTCTCTGGGCATACGAGGTCACAAACCTTCATCATGCACTTTTTCATGAACTCTCCCTCATTAAAGGGCCGGGCTGATTTTTCGATCTCTGCTGCCACTATATAACTAGCCTTTACTGCAGCCTCGCTTTGTGATGTGGCTTTTTTAAACATATTCTGTTGTGAAAACAAACTTCTTTTCATCTCCTCTACTTTCTGGCTCCTTTGAGTCATGTCCAGGTCCTTGTATTTGTCATGGTGTTTCGTTTCATAGTGTCGTCTAATGTTGTACTCCTTACTTACAGCCACGTTGACTCCACAAACAAGACAAACAGGTTTGTCTTTTACATATGTAAACAGATATTCTGCCTTCCACTTGTCCAGAAAGCTCCTGTTTTCTGCCTTTCTTTTCGCCATTTTTGGGAAGGGTTAGCTTGCTGACAATTGTAGCGTCTATGTTGCTATGACTACTGTCACAGAGGAGAGAGCGTTTCTGGGTCCTGTCCTGATTGGCGCGCGAAAACAGCAGAGCATTATGGGATTCGTAGTATTAGTGGTGAATGCGCTGTATAATACCGGCGGGCCAGCTCTAGTAGTAATTTGGTATTGTCTCGCGGGCCAAATATAAATTTGGCCCACGGGCCAGAGTTTGACACCCATGCTCTAGGACATTGGCTTGGAGTATAGGACACCCACTTCCAACTGGGGCCCTGTCTAAACATTCTGAGCGAACTGAAATGGGTCTGTGGACAACATATAGTTTCAGCCTTGTCTTATAATGTCTCTTTGAGTTATTTTGACCATTTAAAAATGTACAAATACATCCCTGTAGTGAACAGCATTGTCTTCATGCCTTGACCAACAACTACTCAACAGGCAGATGGATGATTTAGCTGTTTTACTTTCATTTGACTGAGATGAGGAAAAGTCATTTTAATGTAGCCGAGGATGTTCAATGAACTAGGCTTCAGCTGTAAGCCTTCTGTCGGCTAATGGACTCCAAGCACCCAATTGGACAGCTGCCCTGCGCAGCAGATTTTGATGTCTGGATTGTAAACCCAAGAGAAACAGCTTGCACCATTGTAGACACCTGGTTAGAGAGATGGGAAGGAGGAAGGACAGAGGTGGTGATGATCAGATCAAGAATGGTAAATGATTTGTCTAACCTGGCAGCGTATACTGTTCATACGGTAAAATCAGCATCCTTACAATACAGTGTGATGACTGCTGAACAAAACTGGTCATCTGTTAGAAAATAGACTCCTCTTTCACTTACATATTTGGTGCATTACAGACTTGAATATAATTGTTCAAGGAACACCCAAAAAAAACATTTGTCTTTCCACAATACATGGGAATTACCCAAAGCAAACCTCTACATCAGCATCTCTGCCAGGATGTTGTGAAACTATGTACTGTTTTCCAGGACGGCTAAATGAGAGGGACTGTACAGTTGAAGTTTATATAAACAAGTTTTAATGACTCCAACATTAGTGTTTTAACCACTCCACAAATTTCTTGGCAAGACGATTAAGACTTTATGCATGACACAAGTAATTCTTCCAACAATTGTTTACAGACAGATTATTTCACTCATAATTCACTGTATCACAATTCCAGTGGGTCAGATCAAGAAGTGTTTAGATACACTAAATTGACTGTGCTTTTAGACAGCTTGGAAAGTTCCAGAAAATTATGTCATGGCTTTAGAATCTTTTGATAGGCGAATCGACATAATTTGGAGGCGCACCTGTGGATGTATTTCAAGGTTTACCTTCAAACTCAGTGCCTCTTTGCTTGACATCATGGGAAAATCAAAAGAAATCAGCCAATACCTCAGAAAAAGAATTGTAGACCTCCACAAGTCTGGTTCATCATTGGGAGATATTTTCAAATGCCTGAAGGTACCACGTTCATCTGTACAAACAATAGTACTGTCACGCCCTGGTCGAAGTATTTTGTGTTTATCTTTATGTATTGGGTCAGGCCAGGGTGTGGCATGGGGTTTTTGTATTGTGGTGTGTTTTATCTTGGGGTTTTGGTGTGTATATATTGGGATTGTAGCTAGTGGGGTGATCTAGCAAAGTCTATGGCTGTCTGGAGTGGTTCTCAATCAGAGGCAGGTGTTTATCGTTGTCTCTGATTGGGAACCATATTTAGGCAGCCATATTCTTTGAGTTTGTCATGGGTGATTGTCCTTAGTGTCTTTGTTCCTGTCGCTGTGTTAGTTGACAAGTATAGGCTGTTTTGGTTTTCGTTACGTTTATTGTTTTGTAGTGTTTGTGTTATTTCGTGTTTACGTTTGTTTGATTAAACATGGATCTCAATCTACACGCTGCGTTTTGGTCTGACTCTCCTTCACCATATGAAAACCGTTACAAGTACGCAAGTATAAATACCATGGGACCACGCAGCTGTCATACCGCTCAGGAAGGAGACTCGTTCTGTCTCCTAGAGATAAACGTACTTTGGTGCGAAACGTGCAAATCAATCCCAGAACAGCAAAGGACCTTGTGAAGATGCTGGAGGAAACCGGTACAAAATGATCTATATCCACAGTAAAATGAGTCCTTTATCGACATAATCGGAAAGGCCACTCAGCAAGGAAGAAGCCACTGCTCCGAAACCGCCATAAAAAAGCCAGACTACAGTTTGCAACTGCACATGGGGAAAAATATCATACTTTTTGAAGAAATGTCCTCTAGTCTGATGAAACAAAAATAGAACTGTTTGGCCATAATGACCATGGTTATGTTTGGAGGAAAAGGGGGAGACTTGCAAGCCGAAGAACACCATCCCAACTGTGAAGCATGGGGGTGGCAGCATCATGTTGTGGGGGTGCTTTGCTGCAGGAGTGGCTGGTGCACTTCACAAAATAAATTGCATCATGGAGGAAAACAATGTGGATATTTTGAAGCAACTTCTCAAGGCATCAGTCAGGAAGTTAAAGCTTGGTGGCAAATGGGTCTTCCAAATGGACAATGACCACAAGCATTCTTCCAACGTTATGGCAAAATGGCATAAGGACAACAAAGTCAAACTATTGGAGTGGCCATCACAAAGCCCTGACCTCAATCCTATAGAACACTTGTGGGCAGAACTGAAAAAGTGTGTGTGAGGCCTATAAGGTTGACTATGAAAATTGCATGAATAAAGTTGACACATTTGAATGTAAAGAATTGCAGCTTATAACGAGGGGGCCTTCAAAATACTTTTCAAAGTGTGTGTGTGTGTATTACTTTATCATATTTCTTAGAAAGGATAACAGTACTACTCATGGGTTAAGCTGATCTTACCTTAGTAAGATGGCGCCGAAGAAGAAGACAGACGTTTTACGTGCCCTCAGCCGATTGTGTTTTTTGTTAGTTTATTTGCGTTTTTGTAACAATTTTTTAAAACTTATTTTGTACATAATGTTGCCGCTACCGTCTCTTGTGACCGAATATAACTTCTAGACATCAGGACTGCGATTACTCAGACGGGCCAGACACAAAGGATATACTGCTTCCTCGGGAACAGGACCCGATCCCCGTGATCTGCGTGAAGAAGAAGGGGAGAAACAGGGGCTGAAGGGAGGGCTGCCTTCTGAGAATTCGTAGGCAATCAAATAAACCCCCATTCTGCTAGCAAATGTGCAATCCTTGGAGAATAAAAACGACGAGTTACGTGGAAGATTAAAATACCAACAGGACCTAAAACATTTCACATCTTATGCTTCACGGAGTCGTGGCTGAACAACGACAATATCAATATACAGCTGGCTGGTTATACGATGTACCGGCAGGATAGAACAGCAGCATCTGGTGAGACAAGGGGCGGCGGACTATGTATTTTTGTAAATAATAGCTGGTGCGTGATATCTAATGAAGTCTCGAGCTATTGCTCGCCTGAGGTAGAGTATCTCATGATAAGCTGTAGACCACAATACCTACCGAGAGTGTTTTCATCTGTATTCTTCGTAGCTGTTTACGTACTACGACAGTCAGAGGATGGCACTAAGACGGCATTGAATGAGCTGTATTCTGCCATAAGCAAACAAGAAAACGCACACCCAGAGGCGATGCTCCTAGTAGCCGTGGACTTTAATGCAGGGAAACTTAAATCCATTTAACCAAATTTCTATCAGAATGTTAAATGTGCAACTAGAGGAAAAATACATCTGGACCACCTATACGTGGTCTGGACGTGTACTGCGAGCATGTGCTGACCAACTTGCAAGTGTCTTCACTAAAATGTTCAACCTCTCCCTGTCTGAGTCTGTAATACCAACATGTTTTAAGCAGACCACCATAGTGCCTGTGCCCAAGAACACTAAGGTAACCTGCTTAAATGACTACCAACCCATAGCACTCACATCTGTCTGTAGCCATGAAGTGCTTTTAAAGGCTGGTCATTTTATTTTACCTTATTTAACTAGTCAGTTCATTCAGTTATTCACTACAAAAGTGATACCTCCTAGCCATTGAGTTAGCCACAGCAACTGCACATGCGTGCTAGGAAAGAACAGAAAGAGTATCCAGTCTACCACACACCGATGTTGTCACGTTCTGACCATAGTTCTTGTGTGTTTTCCTTGTTTCAGTGTTGGTCAGGACGTGAGCTGTGTGAGCATTCTATGTTGTGTGTCTAGTTTGTCTGTTTCTGTGTTTGGCCTGATATGGTTCTCAATCAGAGGCAGGTGTTAGTCATTGTCTCTGATTGGGAACCATATTTAGGTAGCCTGTTTTGTGTTGGGTTCTTGTGGGTGATTATTTCCGTGTCTGTGTTTATTTCACCACACAGGACTGTTTTTGTTTTCACATTTATTGTTTTGTATATTTGTAGTGTTTTCTCGGTATTCGTCATTATTAAAGATGTTTAACCCTAACCACACTGCGTTTTGGTCCGCCTCTCCTTCCCAGGAAGAAAGCCGTTACAGATGTTACTACAACGTATCCAATTGACCACCAGAGACATTCTTCAAAGGACTCGGTTGGGCAACACGGCCTTCCATCTACCACCAACCTACCGAAGCGCAGCTCAGAGTAAATATTTATTGCATTTTCCTATTCCAAATGGGCTGTAATTTAGAATGCATAAGATACTGTATTTATGATAGCACAGCTTCTTCCCTTTGTTCCTCAGTCTTCCTGCTCTTTCACTCAAACCCAGCCCCTTTTCTTTTGTGTAACAAGGTGTCATATCTGTTCCGCCCGCCAGGGACGTTTTCCTTTATGACGTAATTTGTAATCAAGTTATGATTTAATTATGTGTGATTAGTTAGGTATTTAGTAAATAAATGATTAAACTCAATTTTTGTATTGCTGATTCAAATTGTTAGCCAGGGTTCATGCAGATAACCAACAATTTACAACTTTCAGATGAGACTGAATTAAGATGACGATTAATATTGACTGCTATTGATGTAAAATATTACTAGGTCTTTAAGAGTTAATTCGGAAGATAACAGCCCTATAAATATTATTTTGTGGTGCCCGACTCTAGTTAATTACATGATTAGCTCAATCTGGTCAATCAGGTAATATTAATTACGGAGAAATTATTTTATAGAATAGCATGTCATATCACTTAATCCGGCATAGCCAAAGACACAGCAATTGTCTCGCTATTGTTATTTTACTGCTGCTCTTTAATTACTTGTTACTTTTATCTCTTATTCTTATCTGTATTTTTTAAATCTGCATTGTTGGTTAGGTTACTGTAAGTAAGCATTTCACTGTAATGTGAAATGTTTGATTCGGCGAGTGTGACTGATAAGATTTGATTTGATGCAATGACCACATTATTGTAAAGGAAAACCAGGCACAAGAACTCTATTGATTGGAGGCCTCTTCCAAGACTATTAATATCGAAATCGCAAGATGTGGTTAGGCCAGATCAGTACCTCTTGATATGGCTCGTTTGATTCAGCTCAGTAGTCTGAAAAATTCTCGAATACGGGGAGCAACATACATTACTGGGTTTTTATGTAAGAACCTGATCTCTTTTAGATGAAGCAATGTTATCTGAAAGTGTTTTTGTTTAAAGGTCTGGGTGGGTTCTGTAGTAATTCCCCTAAAATCCTCTTCCCATGAACTGTGGACACGTTCCTACTTAGTGAGTTGCATTGCTTGGGACAAACAGTAGGGTGGAATAATTATGAACGTGGTTCCAATTTTAAATTACTAACTATATTTGCATGCTCAGGTCAGTGGAGGCTGTTGGGCGGAGCTATAGGAGGACGGGCTCATTGTAATGGCTAGAATGGAATAAATGGAACGGTCTCAAACACATCAAATGTATGGAAACCTCATGTTTGACTCCATTCCATTTATTAATTCCTAGCCATTACAATGAGCCATCATCCTATAGTTCCTCCCACCAGCCTCCACTGGCTCAGATGGACTTTTCCACTGAATCACCTTATTATTGACCTAGTCAGCCTGTCTGTCTGTCTGTCTGTCTGTCTGTCTGTCTGTCTGTCTATCTGTCTGTCTGTCTGTCTGTCTGTCTGTCTGTCTGTCTGTCTGTCTGTCCCCTTCTGAGTTCCAGAACATTTCCTGCTCTGTCTGTCTGTCTGTCTGTCTGTCTGTCTGTCTGTCTGTCTGTCTGTCTGTCACACACGCACGCACGCACGCACGCACGCACGCACGCACGCACGCACGCACTTATGTGGGGCCACTCATCAACCACCACAGGTTGAACGTGCACCACCATCCCACACTACCGTTTGTCCTAAGCAAATGCAACTCAAGAAGAAGATTTTAGGGAGTGTGCTTTTAAAGGAAGCCTCAGCAAAATCACATCATCATACACAGCACTACTCAGCCAAGACTGCCAAGACAATTGTAATTCAATCAAACAGTGCTGGTTATGAGCAACATCTCATTAATCAAAGACTAGCACTCTTAGGCTCCGGTCCCCTGGTCCTCCTCACCTTTTACTGTAATTCTTCCTATTTCCTTTTAAAATGTATTTTTAAAAGATATCATACAAACACACTGTGATATCCTGTTACACAACACAAAACACAGAGCATCAAATAAATTTATTATCTTGCTTCATTCATTCTTTTCAGCTCGGCAACAAGAGATCCAGCAGGAAAGTCCCGCCCAGAACAACCAATGATATTGCATCAATACCTTCATCTCTACTCCCTTCAACGGATCTCCCATGAACCATCAATGACCTGTTCATGAATAACTTTCACACAGTGTGTGTGTGCATGCGTATGGATCCCCGGTTTACTGACTTCTGGTGCATTACCTCCCTATGACTTGCACTTCCTGCAGAGATGGTCAAAGGAAGCAAGGTGATGAATTCTTTAAGCAAGTTTAGCCAATAAAATGAAAACATTACTTCAAAACACTTTTGGATACCTTGTTAACATTACAACATGAAATTCATGTCTTAAACTTTGCAATGTTTTGAAAATGGCAAAGAAATTATGAGTTCTGTTATACTCACATACATTTTTTTAACCTTTATTTTACTAGGCAAGTCAGTTAAGAACAAATTCTTATTTTCAATGACTGCCTAGGAACAGTGGGTTAACTGCCTGTTCAGGGGCAGAACGACAGATTTGTACCTTGTCAGCTCAGGGATTTGAACTTGCAACCTTTTGGTTACTAGTCCAATGCTCTAACCACTAGGCTACCCTACATCATTCAAACAGTTTCAGAAACGTCAGTGTTTTTTATGAAATACTACTAATAATATGAGACTGAGGAGCAGGCCGTTTACTCTGGGCACCTTTCATCCAAGCGACTCAATAGTGCCCCTGCATCCATATTAATTACAGATCACAAAGTCAGCCAATTTCCACTCCATTCATACGCAAATCCCTTTGATTCATACACTGGCTTGTCTGTCGGTCATGTTGTTTCGACCTGCCCTTCCCTTATCTACACTGAAATAATATAATTTCAGTAGTCCTCTACGATACATCTGTTTTAAATCTCGCAATAGCGGTGGTTGAATATATGTATCTGTGGTAGGTCCTAGAAAACAACAATGAATTATATGGAAGAAATACATACCATCAAAGGATACCTTATAGCTTACAATAATGAACACCTTGTCAAACAGCTGTGAAAACCAACCTGGCAATATTTATGATTTTAATACAAAAACGTTGATCTTTTTTTGGTACAGTATTTTCAGATGTTTTTGTACACTCACATGACAATCACAGACTAAAATACTGAATTCTTGTTTGTGGAATATGTTGCTGTGTGGGTGGGAGGTTCTGCCTGTCACTTGTTCTCAACAGGCATCCAGTCTCGGAATGTGGACTTGAAGAGGGAGACAAAGTCCAGGACCTGCTGCTCTCTTTGTTCTGAATGTTTGCAGTGCTAGTGTTTTTAATTCATCTGTGTATCTCACACATGTGCCCGGTATGATAGAGCAATAACTTTTTGAGAAAATAATGACATGACAACAGTAGCTGTAGAGGATGTAATGAAAAGTTGGAGGGTGGTTGGTAATTGAGGACATCAGGTGGATCCACATCTGGGTGTTGGGCAGAACCCCTAGCTCCTGGAGAACAGGATTAAAGTTAAAGGGAACAGGGTAGGAGACAGAGACGTAAACACAAAGGTTACACTTTACTGTGAGAAAAGTGTATGGATCAGTGCAATGTTTTAAATTGGAGATATGTACTTTTCAACCGTTTTGGAAGGTATAGCCTACCTCAAGCTGGTCCCCCTCTAACTCCGAGCACAGAGAATCAGACTGATACGAACTCACTGTTCTGGTGGACGGGATACCTCCTGGGGGGCTCGGACAGTCGATGGTCCTAAAGTCATTTGGAGAGGTAAATTGAAGAGGTACATTTTTATAAGCTCAGCATATCTACCATTTCTTACTTTCTCAAATGTCAACCAAAGCTTAACATACTTTGTCTTTTGGGCTACACGTAGGGCGCCAGGGCTTTCAGTGGTCGACAGTCCAACGGCTCCAACTGGAGAAGATTGTTGGCTTCCACCGAGGTAACCCTAGGAAGACAAAGAGAACAATATCAGTGTTAGGGAGACAAACTAGCTTCAGGTTATTTTGTGTGCAAATGCAAACCGTTATCTGAGATTTTTAATATTCACTTTAATAACCTCTTAAAGCTAGGGGGCATAATTTTCACTTTTGGATAAATAGCGTGCCCAATTTCAACTTCCTGCTCCTCATGCCAAGAATATAAGACATGCATATTATTCATAGATTTGGATAGAAAACACTGACGTTTCTAAAACTGTTTGAATCATGTCTGTGTATAACAATTTATGGAGCAGGCAAAACCCAGAGGACTAACTGTTCAGATAATTTTTTCCCCCCTATCTCTGTTCACTATATTGTCTTTGCCATTGGATATTTAATAGGAACCAATTGTCAGTTCCTACCGCTTCCACACGATGTCGCCAGTCTTTGGAATATGGTTGAGGTTATTCCTTTGAAGAAGTAGGCCAACTCAGAACTGGGGAAACTTTTGTTGCGCAAGACGTCAAGAGCAGAGCTGGTTTCTTTTCGATCATGTATTGAATACAGATTGCCCCGTCTACAATTTGATCGATTAATAACGTTTAAAAATACCTAACGTATTACAAAAGTAGTTTGAATTATTTTGGCAAAGTTTATAGGCAACTTTTGAAATATTTTGTAGTGACGTTGTGTTTTTGTAAGCTGTTTTTTTCTGGATCAAACACACTTTATAAATGGACATTTTCTATATATATGGATGGAATTAATCGAACAAAAGGACCAATTGTGATGTTTATGGGACATATTGGAGTGCCAACAAAAGAAGCTCGTCAAATGTAATGCATATTTTATATTTTATTTCAGCGTTTTGTGTAGCTCCTGCTACGCTAGCTCCTTTGTTTACTGCTGGTGCAGATGGGTGCAGGCTATCAGATAATATCTTCTTATGCTTTCACCGAAAAGCATTTTTTAAATCTGACATGTTGGCTGGATTCACAACGAGTGTAGCTTTAATTGAGTATCGTACATGTGAGATTTAATGAAAGTTTGAATTTTATAGCATTTTATTTGAATCTGGCGCTCTGCATTTCCCCTGGCAATTGGCCAGTTGAGACTCTAGCGTCTCCCCTATCCGTAAGAGGTTTTAACAGATTGTGACCCCAGCTTGGAGAAAAGGTACAGTGAGGTTTCCCAGGTCTCGCCTTACTTTCGTCCTTCCAAACCAAATAATTTGCCTGGATGTCGAAGCACTTGGTCCCCTTCTTGAGTCTGCTCCGGTAGCTCTCCTTCTGTTTCTCCTACGCCTTGTCGATGTTTCGTCTCACTTTAATTGATTATAGGAATAAATGCAATTACAATCATTTTTACCTGGTCAAAAACCGCCACATCCTTCTCCTTCCGTGCCTTGAAGGTAGTACTCGAAGTGTTCTGATCTGGTTCGACAATTTCCCCCACATCAGGTGGGGTGTATGTATCTGAAAGTACGTTATACAAAAATAGCAATAGACAAACAACATAACTCAGTCAATCACACATTTGAAAGACTACAGTACATGCAATAATTGTATACAAAATTGCATTGTTTACCTCAGTCAACAGCTGCGGCTCCCGTCCGTATAAGGTGGAGGCCTGGATGCTGCTGTTGTGTGCAAAGAGAATTACCTTCAGGTTGTTCTCCCACCGTTCCTGGTTCCAATTAAGGAATATGTCCATGGCAGTCTTGAGGGTTTGATTGGCCCATTTCACCAACCCCCGAGCAGGGGGTAGGAAAACTATATCTATTGAAAATGTAAGATATTGAAAGATGTCTGATGTACCATGGGAAAACACAAACAAATTGTAAAAAATAAATAAAACAAACCATTGATGACAGAATATGACCTAGAACATCCGTACCTTGTTCATGACCTCGGTCACTCAAGATGACCTCAGGAGAACAGTGGGTGTTGAAGATCATCGTCGCCTTGGAGGTAGCCTCGCCAGTCTCGTCCATAATGATTATCATACAAAACGAAAATCGAGTTTTGGTTCCAAGCACCCTTTTTAATGGGTTATGGAAGGGAATTTAGAGTTAAGCACGTACTCTTCCTTTACTGACCATAATGGGTATTGCCTCCACCTACTTGGTAAAGTGATCGATCACCGTCAGACCCCAGCTGTTGCCGTTCTTGGATTTTGTGAAGGGTCCGATGAAGTCCACCGCTAACATTTAAAGTGTAAAAGAGAAGATTTGTATTTATTTTTGTTTTATTCTTACCTGTATCTATCATACAGTATGCAGTTTTATACTGACACACACATTATACTGACACACACATTCTATAATATTGAACTCTGCTGTGGTCAAATAAAGTAACCATTACAAAACAACTTACCAGGGAAAGATTTGAGTTGGGACACTTACAGATCATGTGCCGTGGTGAAAGAGCTTTGATGGGCTTCAACTCCAGTGCCACAGTCTTTGCCCTCCCAAACTTCTGGCAGGCTAGACAGGGTACTGACCTTTAAGCACAAAGTGACACATTTAAACATTGTGTGCTCTCTGATATGACATTCATTCAAATCATAATTTCAGATGTAATAGAATGTGATCCCCATCAGAAGCGTAGGTTGATCATGCATCCTGTTGATCAAATCAAATCAAATTAAATCAAATTTATTTATATAGCCCTTCGTACATCAGCTGATATCTCAAAGTGCTGTACAGAAACCCAGCCTAAAACCCCAAACAGCAAACAATGCAGGTGTAAAAGCACGGTGGCTAGGAAAAACTCCCTAGAAAGGCCAAAACCTAGGAAGAAACCTAGAGAGGAACCAGGCTATGTGGGGTGGCCAGTCCTCTTCTGGCTGTGCCGGGTAGAGATTATAACAGAACATGACCAAGATGTTCAAATGTTCATAAATGACCAGCATGGTCGAATAATAATAAGGCAGAACAGTTGAAACTGGAGCAGCAGCACAGTCAGGTGGACTGGGGACAGCAAGGAGCCATCATGTCAGGTAGTCCTGGGGCACGGTCCTGGGGCACGGTCCTAGGGCTCAGGTCCTCGTGTCTGGCTCTCCACCAGAAACATCCCGCTCCGCCTGCCCTGTAAGAACCTGAGTCCCCAGTTTGTGGGGCTGTTCTAGGTCCTCTGGAAGGTCAACGAGGTAATTTACAGATTACAACTCCCCACTAACTACCAGATCTCACCATCGTTTCATGTTTTCCTCCACAGGCCGGTGGTTCCTGGTCCCCTGGCTGATTCCACCCCCCACGACACCCCATCCGCCTCCCTTGGACATCGAGTGAAGCCCCGTCCATACAGTCAGATCCTTCCTGGACTCCGGAATTTGTGGGGTTCGGCTCCAGTACCTAGTGGACTGGAAAGTGTACGGTCCAGAGGAGCAGTGTTGGTTTCGGTGGATGACATTCTAGATCTCAACATCATTTGAGGGGAGGGGGGGAAGGGTACTGCCACGTCTACTCCTGCTCCCCCGCTCCGGTGGTAGACGTTGTGCCGGTTTACTAACCACAGGACCTGGAAACCCATCTTTATGCACACCTGGCAACCATCATTACGCACACCTGCGTCTCATCATCAGTCACACTTGGACTTCATAACTCATCCTTTATATAGTACCCTTCTGATAGTAGTCGTCAGGTAGTAATGTTTATGTTTCCATGTAAGACGCTTCATGTTTTGTGTCGTTCCATGTTCATTATTATTAAACTCACCAACTGCACTTGTTTCTTGACTCCCTGCGCCTACGTTACAGATAAATATGTATGTTTTTTAAAACCGCAACACAGTCACCTGTTTTGTATACAACTGAAGGACTGGGCTGTGGAAATGCAATCCCTCTCAAATGCATAGACTGACAGTCCATGACAGTTCAAGAGATAGAATGTTATAACATGTGATTTTGCTAACACCTGTGTGTAACGCATTTTGACTGTATCTGTAAATGACAGCCGTGCACCTGGTGATTGGAACGGGTTAACAGGAGCAAATCTTTAAAATGTTTTTTTTAATGCCTTTAGGGGGTGCAAGGGGTCTATGGCTGAGTAGGGATCACCCCCCACCCATGCCCATCTAATAGTGGGCCCATTGGTAATTTTCTCTCTCATGTCACCAATGATTGATGGAGAGGAACCACTATCACTGCCTGGCCATTCCGAGTTCATCGGGCCAGTCAATTTCACATTTCTGCAGTATTTTTGAGCATATCAAATTTGTGATGGTAAATGCCCATTGAAACATATTGCAAATGGACAGTACATTTGCAATAAGATTAAACAGTGATGAACCATCACCATTTTTTTTCACATTTTCTGAAAAGAGAGATTGATTCCTTCATCCAACATAGACCTGCACAACCTTCCAATTTATTTTATTTAAATTGTTCTAAAGTAGTGTTTAATTTATATATTGAAAAGTTTCTGGTTTGCTCAGATACATTATTTAATTTCTTTGAATCTAAATGTTAGTTTGCCTATTTCCCTTTTCTTCCGGGATAACACAGACTGAATGTCTGTCTCTTACCAACTGAATACTGTTTAAATGGTGTACATTGTGAAATAAAATAAGCATGCTTTTTGCTATTATCTTGTTGATAACGTTCACCCATGAGCATTATGCATGAAGAACCATATCTCCACCTTAAAACGATCCTTGCTACTTTGTTCTGTGCAATCTGCAGCCTCCTAATTTCACTTGCTGATGCAAACCCATAATGCAATAATTTTAATAATGATCCACTAAATCAAATGCTGTACTGAAATCAAAAAGTTGTTTATCCACAAAACTGACATTATGCATAGCATTGAGCCACTGGCTAGTCATGTCAATCAATACAGTGGTAGTGGAATGTTTTTTTGCGATAAGCATGCTGATTGACTATGACCAGATCATTATTTTCTATATACTCCCATATTTGTCTACTCGCAATACCCTGCAATATCTTAGTGAGTGAAGGGAGTAGACTGATTGGTTGACTATTGGCAGGAGTAATGGGTTCTTTGCTGTCTTTCAGGATTTGACACAACTTAGCATGCTTCCATACATAAATATATATGTATAATGATTGAAAACTATCAGCTGGTTTTGTTATTGTTCTCCCGTCAACCTCCACACTAGATGGGCATGATGAGATAGATGTACCATTAGCTGTCTGAGCAGCTTGTACCTGTACACAGCCAATCTGTAAATAGCACACCCGACTACCTCATCCCCATATTATTACTTAACCTCTTGCTCTTTTGCACCCCAGTATCTCTACTTGCACATTCATCATCTCCAGTATTAATGTTACATTTGAATTATTTTCACCTCTATGGCCTATTTATTGCCTACCTCCCTACTCTTCTACATTTGCACACACTGTACATAGATTTTCCTATTTTTAGTTATTGACTGTACGTTTGTTTATGTGTAACTCTGTGTTGTTTTTGTCACACTGCTTTGCTTTATCTTGGCCAGGTCAAGGTTGTAAATGAGAACTTGTTCTCAACTGGCCTACCTGGTTAAAAAAAAGGTTTTAAAAAAACAATAAAGTAAGCCCCGTATTCCATCCCTTTTCTGAATAATTTTAAACAATAGATAAAAGCATTTTTGTAAAACAAAGTTATTTTCTTGCAATTTAATTGAACTGCATAGTCACGTAGTGTTTTATGATTCTGTTAATCAATTTCTACTATAGATTTGTCTGCTGACTTGCCATATTTCTTTGAGAAAATGCGTAGCAGACTATATCCATGAATGCTCATCATCAATCCATGGAGATGGACGAGCCCCAACTGTACTCTTTCTTACTGGGATCCATTACTCCAGTGATAATCCATTACTCCAGTGATAATCCATTACTCCAGTGATAATCCATTACTCCAGTGAGCAAATCAATTACATTTTATGTAGCGGGATTTAAATCATCCTCTAGATAAATCAGCTCCCAGGGTACAGCATCCAAATAATGTTGAAATTGCTCATGATTAAATGTTTAGAAATGTATCTTGACCACAATCTTTGGGGGTTTCTTTGACCACAATATTATTGTCTGTCCAGCCCACTGGCATTGATCTGGCTTTTAAGCATTGCAATGGTATATTACAGAAGATCAGATTAATGCATGTGTCTGAACTGTGACCCATCTCAGTTGATGATCTAGAAGTATCATTAACCATTTGTTTCAAACCACAGATCTTGGTATATCTCATTCATTTAGTTATATTTAAATTATTGTGATCCTTCCAAAATCACAAAGATAAATACATCTCTGTTACTATCTGTAGCCTGGTCAAACCCAGTGCATAAGTCATCCAGACAGGACACCTTAGAGCTAGGAGGTCAATACACACATCATACCAATATGGGTGCCTGGTGAGGCAGATATACTTGAGCCCATAGTGCCTCTACTTGACATACAGTTGAAGTCAGATGTTGACATACACTTAGGTTGGAGTCATTAAAACTGGTTTTCATCCACTCCACACATCTCTTGTTAACAAACTATAGTTTTGGCAAGTCGGTTAGGACATCTACTTTGTGCATGACAAGTAATTTCTACAACAATTGTTTACAGACAGATTATTTCACTTATAATTCACTGTATCACAATTCCAGTGGGTCAGACGTTTACATACACTAAGTTGACTGTGCCTTTAAACAGCTCGGAAAATTCCAGAAAATGGTGTCATGGCTTTAGAAGCTTCTGATAGGCTAATTGACATCATTTGAGACAATTGGAGGTGTACCTGTGGATGTATTTCAAGGCCTACCCTCAAACTCAGTGCCTCTTTGCTTGACATCAAGGGAAAATCAAAAGAAATTAGCCAAGACGTCAGAATTTTCTTTTTAGACCTCCAAAAATCTGGTTCATCCTTGGGAGCAATTTCCAACTGCCTGAAGGCACCACGTTCATTTGTACAAACAATAGTACGCAAGTATAAACACCATGGGACCACGCAGCCGTCCAATTGCTCAGGAAGGAGACACGTACTGCCTCCGAGAGATGAACGTACTTTGGTGCGAAAAGTACAAATCAATCCCAGAACAACAGCAAAGGACCTTGTGAAGATGCCGGAGGAAACAGGTACAAAACTATCTATATCCACAGTAAAACGAGTCCATAACCGGAAAGGCCGCTCAGCAAGGAAGAAGCCACTGCTCTGAAACAGCCATAAAAAAATCCATAAATAAATGAAACCATAATCCAAAACAAGAACAACACAGACAAGAAACAGAAACAATGATGCCTGTGGAAGGACCCAAAGGGAGTGACATATATAGGGAAGGTAATCAGGGAAGTTATGGAGTCCAGGTGAGTCTAAGGACGCCCGTAACAATGGTGAAAGGTGTGCGCCTGGTGACCTAGAGGCCGGAGAGGGAGCACACAGTGTCCAAACTTTTGACTGGTACTGTACATTAAAAATACAACCTGATTTTGTTGTATTACAGAAAGCCTTGTTGAGTTATAACTTGTACTTAATGCGGGAAAAACTAAACATGTTCTCTAATTCACAGAAAAATGTCTGATGGGCAACATATTCACTCATTGGGTGGCTCTTTATCGAGCGGGTTCCTGACAAAAATATCTTTGCATTTGGATTGATAAAGATCTAAAGTTTAAAAAACTTACGGATGAGTTAAAACAAAGAATTAAAGTTGGCATCTTTTTTTAGAAATAGATCTTGCCTCTCCATGAACAGCAAGAAGCAAATTGTGCAGTCAACTTTCCTGCCAGTTCGACTATGGTGACACCATTTACCAGAATGCAGCAGCCACTTCTCTTATACCATTCGATGCTGTCTAACATAACGCCCTTCACTTTATTACAGGTGATAGTTTTAATACTCATCACTGCATCAGAAGGTCGGCTGGACTAAAGTCCCGTAGATCACTTCAGTACTCCCTTCATGTTTACAAAGCCATGCTCCACAAGCTTCCAACATACCTCACTTCCCTGGTGAAATTGAAAATGAGATACCAAACCCATTCACAGGGTTGGTTCATTCTTGAGGTCCTGCTTGTCTCCACAAAGTCTGGTAAATCCATCTTTAGTTTCAACCCACTACAGGTCTTTAATACCTTACAAAACAAATTACACCTAGATTCCCTGGTGCCGATAGTGCAGCTTAAAACTGTTAAATCTGTTTACTGACGTGTGCAATTGTTTCAAATGACTATTATAACATGTATTGACCTGATTTAATGTATTTATAGCTGTCTTGTAGTTTTTATATTTTGTTGTTGATGATTTTTTTTTTTGCAAATGAGACTCAATTGGACAGCCCTGAATAAATCAAAATACCTGCCTACCTGTTTTGCTCTGTGTTTGTGCTTTTATCTGCAGATTGGGAACAGGTGGAGCTGATTGGATCGTTAAGGTGACAAGTTACACCTGGGTTTGGGATCAACTAGTAGATAAAAGTTCCTGGTGCCCAGTCCTCGCTCTCTCCTCAAGTACTGTTTTGTGATCTAGTTGATTTTGGTTTGTTGATTATGTGCACCTTTTAACACATTTTACCTTCTCCATTACACCCCTCACATGCCTACATTCACACTGCATAAATCCTGTTAACGGTACATGTTCCCCAAGGGGTACCACACCCCCCCGCTCAACTGAAAGAGTGGCGCACAGAATGCAAAAATATTCTTAGAAATATTTAACCTCCACACATTAACAAGTCCAATAGCTCAAATGAAAGATAAACACCTTGTTCATCTACCCAGCGTGTCAGATTTCTAAAATGTTTTACGGCGAAAACATAGCACATATTTTTGTCAAACCACCACAAAGACACAGATGATATACAGCCATTTTGTTGAACAAAAGATGCAATCACAAACGCAGGATTAAAAGAAATATAATTCACTAAACTTTTGAAAATCTTCATCAGATGACAGTAATAGGACATGTTACACAGTACATTTATGTTTTTTAAAATAATATGCCATTTATATCCATAAATCTCCGTTTACATTGACGCCATGTTCAGAAAATACTCAAAAATGTCCGGAGAAATTATAGATAGCTCCGCCAGATAACAGAAATACACATCATAAACTTTGACTAAATATACATGTTCTACATATAGTTAGAAAGATACACTGGTTCTTAATGCAACCGCTGTGTTACATTTATTTTTAACGTTACAGAATTAGTTCACTATGCAATAATCTGAGACGGCGCTCAGACGTAAGCAATATTTCTCCGCTATGTTGGAGTCAACAGAAATACAAAATTACAACATAAATATTCCCTTACCTTTGATGGTCTTCGATCAGAATGTTGTGGAAGGAGTCATACTCACCCAATACATTGTTTTGTTTCAATTCGTGTGTCCTTATAGTAGCATCTGCTAGCACTTTCAGCTGAAATGCACCCAAAATTACTTCTGGTCCCGAACAGTTGCGCATCAAAACTTCAAAATTACATATTATATGTCGACTAAACTGGTCAAACTAAGTGCAGAATCAAGCTTTAGGATGTTATAAACATACAAAACAATTCTCAATTCAACCGGACAACCATACTTCTTCTGAGGCAAGCTGGAACAGAGGAAGGGCTTTGTCCAATTCGCGCCCTAACGCGCATGTATTTTCTCACGACACTCAATCTTTTGCCTCCCAAAGGGTCAAAACTCACGGGATTTGCACAATTAAACGCTCTACTGAATGAGGACATCTAGTGGAAGACATAGAAAGTGTCTCCAGATCCATAGCTGGTTGGGAAGGGTGGGGGCGATGACGTCAAAGTTGCCACAACTTTCATGATTCCAAAACTAGTTTGGGAGATTGCCTGCCTTGTGAGTTCTGCTATACTTACAGACATAATTCAAACGGTTTTAGAAGCTTTAGTGTTTTCTATCCAATAATAATTATTATATGCATATATTAGCAATTTTGGACAGATTTTTTTTCAGTTTACTATGGGCACGAAATTCATCCAAAGGGGGCAGTATTATGCCTAACCTAAGTTTGTTTTCCTTTGTAGTTTTACTACAACTCTTAGTTGTTTAATTAATATTTTTGTTACTCAGCTGCCAACGTGTGAACTCCATTGTTTGTCCCCATCTGAGAGCCGGGTTGTGACGTTAGTGAGATGGGTACTACCCATGCACCATTCACGTACAGAGTTAATAGGAGATTACCGTGACTCAAAGGTCAAGGGGATGTAGTCATGACTGGATCTGGGGTGGCGGTAATGTAATCGACTACCACAGTCACTGCAACAGCCCTACAACAACCAGAACCTCTTTAATGTAGCCCTCTTGAGCATCTAATCGGTTATCAGATATTACACCCAGCAGATGGTTTCACAACGTCTTGGCAGCTGCTGGAATTATGTAGGCGTTGGGGAAACTCCAAAATTAATTAGATTTTTTCCTTTGAACATTTCTCTACAAGGCTGTAATGTACCAAATATGTTGGTTGAAAGAGAAGTCCATTTTCTAACAGGCGACCAGTTTTGTTCAGCAGTCATCACACTATTGTATGGATGCTGCTTTTACTATCTGTACAGTATTTGCTGCCAGGTTAAACAAATCATTATCCAATCTTGATCTAATCACCACCATCTGTCCTCCCTCCGTCCAGGTCACTACCATGGTTCTAGCTTTATTACGGAGCTAGCTTTATTTATTACACCCCTATTACTAGCCTGTTCAACCTCTCTTTCGTGTCATCTGAGATTCCCAAAGATTGGAAGGCAGCTGTGGTCATCCCCCTCTTCAAAGTGGGGGACACTCTTGACCCAAACTGCTACAGACCTATATCTTTCCTACCCTGCCTTTCTAAGGTCTTCGAAAGCCAAGTCAACAAACAGATTACAGACCATTTCGAATCCCACCATACCTTCTTCGCTATGTAATCTGGTTTCAGAGCTGGTCATGGGTGCACCTCAGCCACGCACAAGGTCCTAAACGATATCTTAACCGCCATCGATAAGAAACAATACTGTGCAGCCGAATTCAGTGTCCTGGCCAAGGCTTTCGACTCTCAATCATCACATCCTCATCGGCAGACTCGATAGCCTTGGTTTCTCAATTGATTGCCTTGCCTGGTTCACCAACTACTTCTCTGGTAGAGTTCAGTATGTCAAATCGGAGGGTCTGTTGACCTTGCCTCTGGCAGTCTCTATGGGGGTGCCACATGATTCAATTCTTGGACCGACTCTCCTCTCTGTATACATCAATGATGTCGCTCTTGCTGCTGGTGAGTCTCTGATCCACCTCTACGCAGACGACACAATTCTGTATACTTCTGGCCCTTCTTTGGACACTGTTAACTAACCTCCAGGCGAGCTTCAATGCCATACAACTCTCCTTCCGTGGCCTCCAATTGCTCTTAAATGCTAGTAAAACTAAATGCATGCTCTTCAAACGATCGCTGCGTGCATCTGCCCGCCTGTCCAACATCACTACTCTGGACGGTTTCTGACTTAGAATATGTGGACAACTACAAATACCTAGGTGTCTGGTTAGACTGTAAACTCTCCTTCCAGACTCGCATCAAACATCTCCAATCCAAAGTTAAATCTAGAATTGGCTTCCTATTTCGCAACAAAGCATCCTTCACTCATGCTGCCAAACATACCCTTGTAGAACTGACCATCCTACCAATCCTCGACTTCAGCGATGTCATTTACAAAATAGCCTCCAATACCCTACTCAATAAATCGGATGCAGTCTATCACAGTGCCATCCGTTTTGTCACCAAAGCCCCATTTACTACCTACCACTGAGACCTGTACGCTCTCGTTGGCTAGCCCTCGCTTCATACTCGTCGCCAAACCCACTGGCTCCAGGTGATCTACAAGACCCTGCTAGGTAAAGTCCCCCCTTCTCTCAGCTCGCTGGTCACCATAGCAGCACCCAACTGTAGCACATCCTCCAGTGATCTCTCTGGTCACCCCCAAAACCAATTCTTCCTTTGGCCGCCTCTCCCTCCAGTTCTCTGCTGCCAATGACTGGGACGAACTACAAAAGTCTCTGAAACTGGAAACACTTATCTCCCTCACTAGCTTTAAGTACCAGCTGTCAGAGCAGCTCACAGATTACGGCACCTGTACATAGCCCATCTATAATTTAGCCCAAACAACTACCTCTTTCCCTACTGTATTTATTTATTTTGCTCCTTTCCACCCCATTATTTCTATCTCTACTTTGCACATTCTTCCACTGCAAATCAACCATTCCCGTGTTTTACTTGCTATATTGTATTTACTTTGCCACCATGGCCTTTTTTTCCTTTACCTCCCTAATCTCACCTCATTTGCTCACATTGTATATATACTTATTTTTCTACTGTATTAATGACTGTATGTTTGTTTTACTCCATGTGTAACTCTGTTGTTGTATGTGTCGAACTGCTTTGCTTTATCTTGGCCAGGTCGCAATTGTAAATGAGAACTTGTTCTCAACCTGCCTATCTGGTTAAATAAATAAAAATCTTTGTCTCAGGTTTTACAATCCAGTCATCAAGATCTGCTGTGCCGGGAAGCTGTCCAATAGGGTGCTTGGAGACAACCTGTCTGTTAACCCACAGACCTAAGGCCTACAGCTAAAGCCTAGTTCATTGAACATCCTCCACTACATTAGGGTTCATTCTCATCTCAGTCAAAGTCGAGTCAAACAGCTAAACCACCCATCTGTCTGTTGAGTAGTTGTTGGTCAAGCCATGAAGACAATGCTGTACACTACAGGGATGTATCTGTGCATTTTTTTAGACCCATTGTCCCCTGGCTGGGCACCAGTGCTACACATGTGGCCACTCGTATCTGCCATCCTGTGACATGGTGTGTGTGAGTCACACGTTCATCTCAACAATCCAGGCAAACGCTGCTGTGGAAAAGAGACCTTGTACCCTCAGTATGAAATCTGCTGAAGCGGACACAAGTGAGTTGCTCTGTAGGGTGGAAACTGTGGGTAGATGAACCTAGCCAGGCAGTTTATCCCAAAGACGTGAGGTTATCACTGTCTGCAAGCACAGTTCAGAGTGCATAAAGGCTAACAATTAGATCCCGTCATCTTCAACAGAATGTAGTGTGTGCATGTACATGTTTGTACTATAACTGTGGAAAGTGTTTTTCCACTGTCTGAGACTGGGTGTGCATCTTTGTATGTTTATGTCTGAGCATGCTCCTAGCCAAGGGTCTGCTCCTAGCCAAGGGTCTGCTAGTGTGTGCATGTACGTGTTTGTACTATAACTGTGGAAAGTGTTTTCCCACTTTCTGAGACTGGGTGTGCATCTTTGTATGTTTATGTCTGAGACATGGATGGATGTTGATACAAAGTGTGCGTGTGTGTGTGTGCAATGTGTGAATGCCAGATGTTGTAGAATTCTGTGGGCAGACACTACTTAAGTTATACAAACTACTGACTCATATTTCAACAGGGAGTCTACCTTTGCAGCCAAGGGTCTCCTCCCAGCCAAGGGTCTCCTCCCAGCCAAGGGTCTCCTCCCAGCCAAGGGTCTTCTCCCAGCCAAGGGTCTCCTCCCATTCTGTACTTCACTTCCCTTTTTCCAGTCAGAGGCATTCAGACAGTTAGGCTACCAGACATTCCTAAGAGAGGTGATATGTCTTCTTGAGTCCAGACACATGTTTTGGGGGTGGGTAGTTTTTGTCTACCTAGCTCTGTTGTGTAACTTGTGCTTGACCTCGGTGTCTGACACTAGGAGGAAGCTGGTTGATTCTTGTTTGCTATTTGAGGAATGTCACTAATGTATGTTCCATGTCAATGTTAATTATTGATTGAGGTCTGTTTTTTGTGAATACAGAAAAATGTACTGTGTCTGAGGGCACATCTGACACAGACGGGAAGGACTATCTGAAAAACACTTGAATCTACTCATGTTTTGACTTATGAAATATAAATATAAATATATATATATTTTTTTTTGCAAAAAAAAGTTATATATATATAATTTGCAATGGTGTGTGTGTTGGTTTGTTTGGGTGTGTGTATATATGTGTGTGTGTATTGTGGCAAAGAAGGGGGTCGAGTGATAAGTGGCAGATATGTGAGAGCAGAGCTAATAAACGGGCTCTGCCCAATCACTAAAATGGCCACCCCTGTCAGAACTACAGATCACAAAATGGCCGACCGCCAAAACTACAAGTCCCAGAAGCAAGGGGAACCCTCAGAAGGTGGAGCCGACTCACAGATAAAGGGTCAATAAAAACCAGGAAGAGGAAGAGAGAGTGCTGGAAGGAGCTATGAACAATAGAGAAAGAGACTATAGAGATTGGCTGGATTTACCGTGTATGAGCTGGATTGTTTGGACTTACATGTTGGCGTTTGGACCTGGACCTACCGAGAACCCGATTCGTGTACCGAACCCTGCTATCCTTGACCTCGCCTACGGCCTGGGTGGACCAGGACGGAGAAACAAACACACAGGTACTGTCCTGTTCGAAAGAACTCTCATTCTTGGGTGATTTGGTGACAGTTTACCACTTAGTTTGTGACAAACGCTCCTAACCTTGAAGAGGTTTGCCACAGTATATATATATAAATATATTCCATGTCAGATATATATTTTCAATTTTTTTATTAAAATGTAATGGAGTAGAACAGCAAACACACACATGGCCACTGCGCCTGCTACTCCTCTCCATTTCCATATGAAATAGCCATTGGGTGCTGTTCAGGGGAGGGCAGGCCCACAACAATGGCCGGAGTTGAATGGAACAGCACTTCACCTTAGTGACTGTTCCCTCTGCTCTATACAATATATATCTGTTTATTTTATGTGATGATAAAAGGCTCATACAATACAAATATTTTTTTAAATGTTTTCTTTCACAGTGATAGCGACTCTGACTGGGAGCCCCCGGTGCCAAGCTGCCCGCTCTGCCCCCTCTACTCCTGCCTCCAGTGGTGTTCATATGCCACAGTTCATTACTGCAGGCATGACTGTGCCTCAGGGCACAGCATGGAGTTGTCGTTGTGTTCTGTGTCACATGACTTGCACCACTTGTTCAGTCTGCTTCACATCAGAAAGAGACTGCTATGGTACATGGCACAGGCAGCAAAATATTGTGTAGAGGACTTTCAAAGGGTGTACTGTTATTATTTATTTATTTATTTATTATTTATTTATTTATTATTATTTATTTTCAAATATTTTTTAACTTTTTTTGTGTGTTTTAGAATTGCTTTTTGATATGTTGTATAATAGTTATTTGCACTGTTGTATATACACTGCTCAAAAAAATTAAGGGAACAGTTAAACAACACAATGCAACTCCAAGTCAATCACACTTCTGTGAAATCAAAATGTCCACTTAGGAAGCAACACTAATTGACAATAAATTTCACATGCTGTTGTGCAAATGGAATAGACAACAGGTGGAAATGATAGGCAATTAGCAAGACACCCCTACTAAAGGAGTGGCTCTGCAGGTGGTGACCACAGACCACTTCTCAGTTCCTATGCTTCCTGGCTGATGTTTTGGTCACTTTTGAATGCTGGTGGTGCTTTCACTCTAGTGGTAGCATGAGTCCACAACCCACACCAGTGGCTCAGGTAGTGCAGCTCATCCAGGATGGCACATCAATGCAAGATTTGGCAAGAAGGTTTGCTGTGTCTGTCAGCGTAGTGTCCAGAGCATGGAGGCGCTACCAGGAGACAGGCCAGTACATCAGGAGACGTGGAGGAGGGCAACAACCCAGCAGCAGGACCGCTACCTCCGCCTTTGTGCAAGGAGGAGCACTGCCAGAGCCCTGCAAAATGACCTCCAGCAGGCCACAAATGTGCATGTGTCTGCTCAAACGGTCAGAAACAGACTCCATGAGGGTGGTATGAGGACCCGACGTCCACAGGTGGGGGTTGTGCTTACAGCCCAACACCGTGCAGGACGTTTGGCATTTGCCAGAGAACACCAAGATTGGGAAATTCGCCACTGGCGCCCTGTGCTCTTCACAGATGAAAGCAGGTTCACACTGAGCACACGTGACAGAGTATGGAGACGCCGTGGAGAACGTTCTGCTGCCTGCAACATCCTCCAGCATGACCGGTTTGGCAGTGGGTCAGTTATGGTGTGGGGTGGCATTTCTTTGGGGGGCCGCACAGCCCTCCATGTGCTCGCCAGAGGTAGCCTGACTGCCATTAGGTACCAAGATGAGATCCTCAGACCCCTTGTGAGACAATATGCTGGTGCGGTTGGCCCTGGGTTCCTCCTAATGCAAGACAGTGCTAGACCTCCATGTGGCTGGAGTGTCAGCAGTTCCTGCAAGAGGAAGGCATTGATGCTATGGACTGGCCCGCCCGTTCCCCAGACCTGAATCCAATTGAGCACATCTGGGACATCATGTCTCGCTCCATGCACCAATGCCACATTGCACCACAGACTGTCCAGGAGTTGGCGGATGCTTTAGTCCAGGTATGGGAGGAGATCCCTCAGGAGACCATCCGCCACCTCATCAGGAGCATGCCCAGGCGTGGTAGGGAGGTTATACAGGCACGTGGAGGCCACACACACTACTAAGCCTCATTTTGGTTGTTTTAAGGACATTACATTACAAAGTTGGATCAGCCTGTAGTGTGGTTTTCCACATTCATTTTGTGTGACTCCAAATCCAGACCTCCATGGGTTGATAAATTTGATTTCCATTGATCATTTTTGTGTGATTTTGGTGTCAGCACATTCAACTACAGTGGGGCAAAAAAGTATTTAGTCAGCCAGCAATTATGCAAGTTCTCCCACTTAATGATGAGAGAGGCATGTAATTTTCATCATAGGTACACTTCAACTATGACAGGCAAAATGAGAAAAAAAATCCTGAAATTCACATTGTAGCATTTTTAATGAATTTATTTGCAAATTATGGTGGAAAATAAGTATTTGGTCAATAACAAAAGTTTATCTCAATACTTTGTTATATACCCTTTGTTGGCAATGACGGAGGTCAAACGTTTTCTGTAAGTCTTCACAAGGTTTTCACACACTTTTGCTGGTATATTGGCCCATACCTCCATGCAGATCTCCTCTAGAGCAGTGATGTTTTGGGGCTGTTGCTGGGCAACACGAACTTTCAACTCCCTCCAACGATTTTCTATGGGGTTGAGATCTGGAGACTGGCTAGGCCACTCCAGGACCTTGAAATGCTTCTTACGAAGCCACTCCTTCATTGCCCGGGCGGTGTGTTTGGGATCATTGTCATGCTGAAAGACCCAGCCACGTTTCATCTTCAATGCCCTTGCTGATGGAAGGAGGTTTTCACTCAAAATCTCACGATGCATGGCCCCATTCATTCTTTCCTTTACACGGATCAGTCGTCCTGGTCCCTTTGCAGAAAAACAGCCCCAAAGCATGATGTTTCCACCCCCATGCTTCACAGTAGGTATGGTATTCTTTGGATGCAACTCAGCATTCTTTGTCCTCCAAACATGACGAGTTGGGTTTTTACCAAAAAATTATATTTTGGTTTCATCTGACCATATGACATTCTCCCAATCTTCTTCTGGATCATCCAAATGCTCTCTAGCAAACTTCAGACGGGCCTGGACATGTACTGGCTTAAGCAGGGGGACATGTCTGGCACTGCAGGATTTGAGTCCCTGGCGGCGTAGTGTGTTACTGATGGTAGGCTTTGTTACTTTGGTCCCAGCTCTCTGCAGGTCATTCACTAGGTCCCCCTGTGTGGTTATGGGATTTTTGCTCACCGTTCTTGTGATCATTTTGACCCCACGGGGTGAGATCTTGTGTGGAGCCACAGATCGAGGGAGATTATCAGTGGTCTTGTATGTCTTCCATTTCCTAATAATTGCTGCCACAGTTGATTTCTTCAAACCAAGCTGCTTACCTATTGCAGATTCAGTCTTCCCAGCCTGGTGCAGGTCTACAATTTTGTTTCTGGTGTCCTTTCACATCTCTTTGGTCTTGGCCATAGTGGAGTTTGGAGTGTGACTGTTTGAGGATGTGGACAGGTGTCTTTTATACTGATAACAAGTTCAAACAGGTGCCATTAATACAGGTAACGAGTGGAGGACAGAGGAGCCTCTTAAAGAAGAAGTTACAGGTCTGTGAGAGCCAGAAATCTTGCTTGTTTGTAGGTGACCAAATACTTATTTTCCACCATAATTTGCAATTCAATTCATTAAAAATCCTACAATGTGATTTTCTGGATTGTTTTCCTCATTTTGTCTGTCATAGTTGAAGTGTACCTATGATGAAAATTACAGGCCTCTCTCATATTTTTAAGTGGGAGAACTTGCACAATTGGTGGCTGACTAAATACTTGTTTGCCCCACTCTATGTTAAGAAAAAAGTATTTAATAAGAATATTTCTTTCATTCAGATCGAGGATGTGTTATTTTAGTGTTCCCTTTATTTTTTTGAGCAGTGTAGTTATAGGTCATGTCTTCAGGCAGAAATTGAGAACAAGGGATGCAGCCATAAGAGGTTAAGCCTTCGCAGAAGGCAGGAATCGTGGTCACAGGCAGGCAATGGTAAATCACAGGCAGGCAGTCAAAAACATAACCATAAAAAAGAAAGAACTGAACTAAATAGGGAGCTGATGAAACCAGGTGAAATCAATGAACAAAAATTAAAGACAGGGCTACGTTCAAGAACACAAAGAAAAAGAACACAAGTTTGACTAACAAAAGAAAAGCAGAACCTTACAGAGACTGACTTATTAATATCTTTTCAAGTTCAAAACTCTGCACTCTCCTCAAACAATAGCATGTTGTTAATTCACTTTAATAGCTACTGCAAATTGTACAGTGCAGTTAGATTAACAAGAATTGAAGCTTTCTGACAATATCAGATATCTTTTCTGGGAAATGGTCTTGTTACTTTCAACCTCATGCTAATTGCATTAGCCTACGTTAGCTCAACCGTCCCAATCAGCGTTTGAGCTGGGTCACAGTTTTTTCATTGAACATTTTGCACAAACAGTCTTTACAGTGTTATGTCCTCAATGTGACCAGTTTATTTTTGGATGCAACATTAACATAAGTAGCAGCATAACACAATACCCATCCAAACTGGAAAATGCAGGCTACATTAGTCGTAGTGCTGAGGAAAGTGACCTAACACAAGCGGTCATATTTCATTTTTTAGCTAACTCTTGGCTGACAAGCCATAATATGAATTAGCGAATAGCAATTACTATGGTGAGCTCACCAGTGACCTACATAATTGAGAAACACTTTCTATAATTACAAAAAGCATGTGGACACCCCTTCATATTAATAGATTTGGCTATTTCAGCCATACGCTTTGCTGACAGGTGTATAAAATCAAGCACGCAGCAATGCAATCTCCATAGACAAACACTGGCAGAATGGCCTTACTGAAGAGCTCAGTGACTTTCAACGTGGCACCCTCATAGGATACCACCTTTCCAACAAGTCAATCAAATTTCTGCTTTGCTAGAGCTTCCCAGGTCAACTGTAAGTGCTGTTATTGTGAAGTGGAAACGTCTAGGAGCACCAACGGCTCAGCCGCAAAGTGGTAGGCCACACAATCTCACAGAACTGGACTGCTGAGTGCTGAAGCACGTAGCGCATTAAATCTGTCCTCGGTTGCAACACTCACTACCGAGTTCCAAACTGCCTTTGGAAGCAAGGTCAGCACAATAACTGTTCGTCGGGGGCTTCATGAAATGGGTTTCCATGGCTAAGCAACCGCACACAAGCCTAAGATTACCATGCGCAATGCCAAGCGTCGGCTGGAGTGGTGCAAAGCTTGCCGCCATTGGACTCTGGAGCAGTGGAAACGCTTTGTCTGGAATGATGAATCACACTTCACCATCTGTCAGTCTTACGGACTAATCTGGGTTTGGCCGATGCCAGGAGAACACTACCTGCCGCAAAACAGGGTGCCAACTAAAGTTTGGTGGAGGTGGCATAATGGTCTGGGGCTGTTTTTCATCGTTTGGGCTCGGCCTCTTAGTTCCAGTGAAGGGACATCTTAAAGCTACAGCATACAATGACATTCTAGAAGACTCTGTGCTTCCAAATTTGTGGTTACAGTTTAGGGAAGGCCCTTTTCAATGCCCTGTGTACAAAGCAAGCTCTATACAGAAATGGTTTGTCAAGATCGGTGTGGAAGAACTTGACTGGCCGCCCTAACCTCAACTTCAATATGTTTGGAATTAATTGGAATGCTGGCTGCGAGCCAGGCCTAATCGCCCAACATCAGTCCCCGCAGCAATGTTCCAACATCTAGTGGAAAGCCTTCCCAGAAGAGTGGAGGCTGTTTATAGCAGCAAAGAGGTGTCCAACTCCTTATTACTTCCCATGATTTTGGAATGAGATGTTCGACCAGGTGTCCACATACTTTGGTTATGTAGTGTATGCGTCCATTACAATCTATGCAAGAATCAGAATGCATGATTTGTCACCGGTACTTGAAAATGTGAATAAACAGTAAATACATTGTGCTCCATACGGTGTCTTACAGTAGAAATGACAACACGATATACAGAAACTATAATAATGAAATAAGGCACTTACTACGATAGGAACGTTGCTGTGTTTAATTTGAGCCCTCTCAGATTTGACCTTGTTTGTTCCGGCACCTATTTGTCTGACTCCAGTAACTCACACAGCATTATTTATACAGTTTGTTCATTGTTTGCACTGTATTTGTTTTAAAGAGATCAGAGTTAAATCAAGTTGCCTCCAAGTTATTTCTCCCGCCTCCCAGAAAAGCCATCATGTAAAAGCGTGGTGGTCCTTCTGTGCAATCATCCTAATCCTTCATCACTGATGTTAGACCTGCTCTCTTATTTTTACATATAGGCCATGGGCAGGCTGGCGAGGTAAGTAACTGATCTTGAAACAGCTCTTGGAAGTGCTAATGAAGAGATCCCTACGTAATCACATCACATAGCCTTGGCTAGTCGTCTGACTTTGAAACTGAGGGAAAGCCAAAATCAAATAAAAAATGAATAAGAAAAGGCAATCACCTTTGAAGTTTGAAATCCAAAAATCCTGAAAATTATAATGAATTGAACCCTAAATGAGCCAGAGAACTGTCACTGCCAGATAAGAGGAGTGAGAAGCACATTGCTCCTGATGGTGATGCCTTAGTTAGCAATGCTGCTAATCCACTAGCTAGTAGGCCAACTAGCGAGTCAGAATCGGCGGGAGAGGCGGACGGGGAGCACGGTGCAATTTGGACGGAGGCTCAGTTCAAAGCCAAGCAAACTTATAACACCTGGCTTGTCAAGCAAAATTCAAAGCTGCGCTATATAAACCTGGAAGAAGGTAGGGAGTTTGGGCCCAGAAAAGACTGGAGGGATGAAACGAGTAAAAGAGTGGGTGAAATTTACAGTAACATGCGCTGCCTCCGACGTAAAAAAGAGCCCTCAGAAAAAAAGCTTTTTGAACATTCCCAAACCAAGGCCTTTTTAGCGGCAGCAAGCATTGTGGACAAGGCTAAAGAGGACACCTTAACACAGGTTGTAGTTAACACTCAAAATAAAAACAGACATTACAGCCAGAGTCTTCCAAACCGCTTACAAGGAGGCTAAACGCCACAGATCCACTTTTTGAGTGTTTTGAGCAAGAAATTGACTGTCAGGAGTTAAATGGACTTGACATGGGGAGAATTCTCCATTCCAATGTTGCTTGTTCCATCACAGCAACATATTAAATCTGAAATTAAGCAAACTATTTTAAAGAATAGTACACTGCTCTCCCAAAATCAGCCTAATGCTCAATGAGGCTACTAGTTTGAATAAAAAGAGTGCCTTGTTTGTATACGTCAGCTGGCCGATTTAGATGTACCAGCAAACATTTTTGATCTTGTGGAACTGGAAGATTTATATGCTGGGGTGATTGTCCATAATCTGTTATCTGCATTAGTGTGTACATTTTACTGATGTCACGGATCCCCCCCAGTATTGCTTCTCCTTCCATTCACCAGCTCCGAAGGTTTACGTCACAGCCTTCTAGGTGTCACTGAACTGGATTCCGGGCTCTGAATTCCGGTACCTCAGAAGTTCCCAGAACCCCCCCCCGCTTGCTCACTGTACTTTCCAGCCCCTCCCGATCTAAAAAAAAATGAGGAACTGGGAACGTATTCACGTCCGAAGTTATTATTAATAAGGAAACAACAATGAAGGCAATGCAGGCGCTAGCTGTAAAATGTGCCAGGTGGGAAAAGGTTAGTGAAAGTTCTGTTCAGACTGGAGAAAGATCTGTATACTTGAGCTAGTAAGTGCTTGGGCTCTCTTCGAGGTGAGAAGTTTGTCCGGCTCAGTAATACCTCATACGTGAATTGTCTGCAACGGGGAAATGGGCTACGGAACACACCTCAATTCAAACTGTTAGAAAAAAAACTGGTGGGAAAATAATTTGAAATTGACAGGTAGAAACAGCCTCACGATAATTAGTAGGCAGCGTGCCTTGGTTTGATGGCAGCATGGATTAACTGTCCTATTATGTACACAATCACATTTTGGAACAAAGTCTGTGCATTCTGACATCCATGCGCATAAAAAAAACTCACACTGGGGCAATCGTAAGAGATATTTGAAACTCATGTGAAAAGGTTAAAGGATTGTAGTAAGTTTTTCAGGCTTTACTCTGAGCCAGTGGCAGGTCATTAGTAAAGTGCCTAGACAGCTACCCTGGGCAATGCCTGACTCTACCTGGATTATGTTGGAGAGGCTTCCATTAAAGAACACCCTCTGTTCTGTTAGACAGGTAACTCTCGATCCACAATATAGATGTAAAGCCATAATGCAAGTTTTTTTTTTCCAGCAGCAGATTATAATTGAGGTCAAAAGCTGCACTGAAGTCTAACAAAACAGCCACAATATTTGTATTGGTAATTTATCTCAGCCAATCAGTCATTTGTAAGTGCAGTACATGTTGAATGCCCTTCTGTATAAACATGCTGAAAATGTGTTGTCAATTTGCTTACTGTGAAAAAGCATTGTATCTGATCGGATAGGGTTGGTAACAGGCTGATTGGTCGGCTGTTTATGCCAATAAAGGGTGCTTTGCTATTCTTGTGTATCAGACTGGCTTTTGCTTTCCACCGTCAAAACCGGGAAAACAGGGACTAGAGCGAAAACAGGAGTTCGGGAAAAAACGCTGGTAGGCTTGCCGAGACAAGACGAACTGGCAACAGACAAACAGAGAACACGCGTATATATACACAGAGGATAATGGGGCAGATGGGCGACACCTGGAGGGGGTGGAGACAAGCACAATGACCGGTGAAACAGATCAGGGTGTGACAATTCGTTATTCCATTTCTTTGTTTCATAGTACAATTTATTCTTCTTTCTGTTCAGTTTATTCACATGACTTCTCAATTTACAGTATGTTTGCCAATCGGCTGTGCAGCCAGACTTTTTTGAGCGTGGAAAACTCAGCAGTGTTCATCTACACTGATTTGATATTTGTCAAACAGTGTTACCATGTCTACTGTAATAACTACAGGGTCTCTTCTGTGGGGAATGTGCATGACATAAGAGGTCTAAAAATGGAAAAACCCCAACAGCTAATAATATAGGTAACATTTCATATACAGTAGAAACCACAAAGAAATATGAAAGGGGAGAGACTATTTACCAACCTAAATTGGAGGTGCAGTCATCATTTTACAGCCACATTCTACCACTGTCTTATTAGTGTCCACTTTATAAACACAGAAATGGTGGGAGCGGTTGACACAATCGACTGTGGATCCATTTCCTTTTTCAACAGCCTGCATATTTACTACCAGTATGTGCTCATTTCGTAGTGTGACAGATGATGCTTGTAGGCAAAGACATTGGTACCATGTTCAACATAGTTTTACACATGAACTTTTATGTTTGATGATGAAATACAACACACAGCCCTGAAATTATTTGACCTCTGACTCTAACAATTGCCTCTACACGGCTGATTGGAATAGTGTGATTTCTGAGATTAAGTTTAAAAATCTTATCCAAAATGACCTGACATAATAAAAGAGTTTATGTCTGAAATGAGATTTCTCTCTCAGATTAAACTCTCTCTCTCTCTCCGTTTCCCTCAGACAGGTTTTAGGATGACGACCCAATTCACCACAGATAGGATAGTCCTCCTGGTAATCTACAGCCTGCTGGGTTGCTCTGCCACCTTCCTCTTCTTCAAACTCTTCCTGGAGAGAGTTGTCACCATGTAGGGCTTCCTCGTGCGATGGTGCCACCGGAGGAGAACACAGATCAGACCTGCCCTCCAGGACACCTACACCACCCGATGTCACAGGAAGGCCATAAAGATCATCAAGGACAACAACCACCCGAGCCACTGGTTGTTCACCCCACTATCATCCAGAAGGCGAGGTCAGTACAGGTGCATCAAAGCTGGGGCCGAGAGACTGAAAAACAGCTTCTATCTCAAGGCCATCAGACTGTTAAACAGCCACCACTAACATTGAGTGGCTGGTGCCAACACACTGACTCAACTCCAGCCACTTTAATAATGGGAATTGATGGGAAATTATGTCAAATAAATCACTAGCCACTTTAAACAATGCTACCTAATATAATGTTTACATACCCTACATTATTCATCTCATATGTATATGTATATACTGTACTCTATATCATCTACTGCATCTTTATGTAATGGTTGTGGTACAGTAGTTTACATTGTGGTTTCATGATGCAATTTGTGGTTTCATGATGCAATTTGTCTCCACAAGAGGGAGCACATGGATAAAGACATGTGGATTTTATTTTGGTGGACCGCATTTTTTACTGAACTTTTTCCAAATGTTTCCTGACTTTGTGTGTACAAATAAATGAAAGGCAGAAAAGACACAACACTCCAGCAAATTCCCCCTGATATTTCCTCCTCTTTGCCTCTCAATAACTCGCCCAGGGTCTGTTATGTCGATGACTATGATACAGATCCACAAACAAACGTGTTAGGTCTGACTGAATATTGCAATATAGCACCCACACGCAATTAAGAATTATTGATATATCTCTACTTTTTGTACACACAGGAGCAGTTAGTATAGACCCATCCCATGGTTCCATTTAAATGCCATTAGTATTGATGTAAAAAATAAGTAATAATAAACATCATATCTTCAGGATGGGAGGGTTTTTGTCCTTGTCATATAGGCCTACACACGATGTCATACTACTAGACTAGACTACTGCAACGGTTTACATTTTGACCAATTAGTCATATCTGAAATCAGCATACTCAAAACCTGTAATAGCGCAAAGCGAACGATTTATACAACATAAAAGTATAAACTCATTAGTCTTGCAATGTATACATCCAATTTGGCGCAATGCAGTTTTACAACCAGCCAATTACAAAATCGGGTACTTTTCTAACCGTTTCTCTGGGCCAATAAGGATCTGCGTTACATTGGCTTAGTTGAAGCTCATCTCATTACACCACTGTGGTAATACTTGATCAAAAATAAGAGCTATCAAATTGACAATGTATATCCATTTAAAATATTGTATGTTCACCGCTTCGATAGACTGAAATAATGGGCGCGTCTGCTTCTCATCAAACAGAGTCCTGCAGTATCTCTGCGCGATTCGTGCACGTAGTACAATGCCTTTGTTGTTTGATGAGTAACGGGACGGTGCTAGGCAATTTCAGTGAGTGCAGTGATCAATATAAAGCGAATAGATTATTATATTCTGACGCATTTGTGGTGTGCAGTTTTAAAATTGGCAGGTTCGTCGGAGGGGGGTGAAGAAAGATGTCACTTCGCGGAGCGATATAGTGCAAATGAGGCCACATCGGCAGTGACGCGGTCCCTAGTGTTTCCGGGCAACTTCACAGAGAAGGGACTGAATACCTCTAGCGAATTGTTTTTCAGCACTGAACAACGATACATACGTTGGACACAGTTGGTTTGCCAGCCACGAGGGGGACGTTGACTATTTAGTCATTTAAATTGTCGAAGTGCGAAGAATAAAATGGTGAGTATAGCCACCGTTTGCTAGCTAGCTTGCTGCACTCATTCAACCCACAGACAAAGCCAAAGCGTATGCTGTCTCGCTAACATGCATTCGAGCAACGCCTATAGTTATAACGAGCTCGCTATCCGTAAACTAGCTAGCTAAATAAGGTGTGACTGAAAAAAGTTTTTGTCGGTCTGGCAGCTCAACTGTTGATATCACCACCTGACCGGGCTGTTGGCTTTACGTTGGAATGCAATAATTTGCAGTTGGTCAAGCTCATACGGAGTTATGACAGACAATATAAGAACATGCTTGATTGTGGTCACGTATTCCTTGCCAAGGCAAAACGTATGAGGCATGACTATCTGATTAACGTTAGCCATGGTTAATTTAACATACTGTTAGCTAGTTAAGGTCATTGGTTTCGCTTATTGGGGTTGGGGGTACTAATGGTGAGTGGGCGTGGTGGTTAAGGCAGAAGCATAGCGCTGTTTGATGTAATAAAACCCAAACACACTGCTAATTGAATTAACTTAATCGGTAGTATTAGTTGGCTGCTTAACTAGCCATCTAAATAATTGTTTTCATTCAACGTTAGCTATGTAGGCATGAGCCAGTTCATTTGTATTTTGCAATGAACAATGCCGAGATTGTACTGTCCCAAGGCAAGCTGATAGCTTGTGCGCAACAAGCGAACCTGTGTTGTCATGTTTCCAATTACATAGCTAGCTGGCAATATGATATAGCTAGTAATACTTGTTGTGCATCGTTTTGTTGCGCAAATTGAGACGGCAATAGCGATGCGATATTTGAGTCTTTCGTCATGGTGTTGCGTATTGCACCACCACGTTGATCCGCAGTCTGCTGTTCGTGAATGATCTTCGTTGCCACCCCTTCTTTCTCGCCCCTCTACCACACGCATTCCTCCCCTCTGCATTGAACCACATGGTTGGTGCAGTATACTGACACGGGATCCGCAGTGCATGCTTCTGCAAAAAATGGGAAAGAGACTCAAAGACCTTGTGACAAACGAAGGCTTGTCCTTGTATGCTCTGCTTTATCCCTCATAATTGCTGTTTTGCGGAACGAAAGTAAGGCCTTGGAGCTAAATCTATTATTCATGGTGGGTTTGTTTTGCACCAAAGGATAAGACACAATTGCAAATCTGAATATCTTGCCATCTGCCCCCAAAAATGATGCAGCACCACTTTACCACCACAGTGAATATGGAATGAACAGCCTTTAACCAGGACTGTACATAATCGCACAGTATAGTAACGTTACATGGGATCTCAATACTGCTCAAATGCAACACTGTTTTCCTGAGCCATTTGGTGTTTGACACGGCCTTGTAAATGCTCCTCAACCACTGCTTGATTCCACCACCCTCTGCATGGATAGAATGCGCTGCAGTCTGCTTTGCTGCCCTTTCCTTCCCCCTCTCATCCTGATGACTCACTGAGATAGAGCAAAGCACGTGTCCTAGGCTAAATTCTTTAACTGTAATGAACATGTGCAAAACACAGTCATGATTTTTTTGTTGTATTTTTGCCCCTTTTCATGATATCCAATTGGCAGTTAGTCTTATCTTATTGCTGCAACTCCCTTACGGACTCGGGAGAGGCAACGGTCGAGAGCCATGTGTTCTCTGAAACGCGTCCCTGCCAAAGCCCCACTTCTTGACACACTGCTCGCTTAACCCGTAGGCCAAAAGCACCAGTGTGTCGAAGGAAACACTGTCTGTGTGCCCCTTTCTGTCGGCTACGTGCACACTAACCTGTTTTTTGTGTGTGGGGGGTCGGTCGCGGTCGTGCACACTTTCACTGGTATGCACACTTTCACTCAAGCAATAAATTATATATGTATGATGACGAAGACCCCAAAAAAGCAACATAGGTGATAATAGTCAGTGTGCTACATTGGCGACCCTGTTCGTGCCGCTCTAATTATAGCAGGCGTGCTGAGGTGTATTTATACCCAACCCTCATCACACTTCCTCAGCCTGAAATATGCTGGTTGACTGACTCACAGTCCTGATAAGACCTCGTCCTCAACTGATGGTCTCAGACTTTGCTCGTTCTGATATTTCTTTATTTTAATGGATTATGTGTGTATTTATCCTTTGCTAGGTATTACTGCACCGTTGTAGCTAGAAACACAAGCATTTCCATGCACCTGCAAATCTGTGTATGAGACTAATATACGTGGATTTGATTTGAAATGTTATGTACTAGATACAGGTCTAATTGGCAGGAAACCGCTAACTGGCCTGAAATTAGTGACCATGTTGACATACGCACAGTATTCCGGATAGTAGCTCATATCCTGCTTAAGGTCTTATTTGGGATAAGCTGTTTAGATGCACATTTTGATATCCCACTCACGAGTATTCCTGTATCCATGACTGAACAGAATATTCATATGGGTTAAATGGAATCCTAACAGAGATATGGACACTGATTGTAGGCCTATAACTTCTCACGTCTGGCTTAATATAATAAAGTGCATTCGGGAAGTATTCAGACCCTTGACTTTTCCCACATTTTGTAACGTTACAGCCTTATTCTAAAATGGATTGAATGAATTGTTTCCCCTCAATCTACACACAATACTCCGTAATGGCAAGGTGAAAACAGGTTTTTAGACATTTTTGCAAATGTATTGAAAATAAAAAACAGAACTAGCTTATTTACATAGACTACCGTTCAAAAGTTTCGGTCACTTAGAAATGTCCTTGTTTTGAAAGAGAACCATTTTTTTGTTTGTTAAAATAACATAAAATTGATCAGAAATAAAGTGTAGACATTGTTAATGTTGTAAATGACTTATAGCTGGAAATGATAAGATTATTATTTTTTGTTTGATGGGTGTACAGAGGCCCATTATCAGCAACCATCACTCCTGTGTTCCACTGGCACGTTGTGTTAGCTAATCCAAGTTTATCATTTTAAAAGGCTAATTGATCATTAGAAAACCATTTTGCAATTGTTAGCACAGCTGAACTATTTGTCTGATTTTAAAGAAGCAATTAAACTGGCCTTCTTTAGACTAGTTAAGTATCTGGAGCATCAGCATTTGTGGGTTACAGGTTCAAAATGGCCAGAAACAAAGACCTTTCTTCTGAAACTCGTCAGTTTATTCTTGTTCTGAGAAATGAAGGCTATTCCATGTGAGAAATTACCAAGAAACTGAAGATCTCGTACAACGCTGTGCACTACTCCCTTCACAGAACAGCGCAAACTGGCTCTAACCAGAATAGAAAGAGGAGTGGGAGGCCCCGGTGCACAACTGAGCAAGAGGACAAGTACATTTGAGTGTCTAATTTGAGAAACTGACGCCTCACAAGTTCTCAACTGGAAGCTTCATTAAATACTACCTGCAAAACACCAGTCTCAATGTCAACAGTGCAGAGTTGACTCCGGGATGCTGGCCTTCTAGGCAGAGTTGCAAAGAAAAGCCATATTTCAGACTGGCAAATGAAAAGAAAAGATTAAGACCGGCAAAATAACAGACACTGGACAGAGGAAGATAGTAACGTGTTATGGACAGACAAATCAACGTTTGGGGTGTTTGGATCACAAAGAACATTTTGTGAGATGCAGAAAAAATGAAAATATGCTGGAGGAGTGCTTGACGCCATTTGTCAAGCATGGTCGAGGCAATGTGATGGTCTGGGGGTGCTTTAGTGTTGGTAAAGTGGGAGGTTTGTACAGGGGTAAAGCCTTCCTCCTTCAAGATCCCAGTCACTCCATTTTGCAACGCCATGCAATACCCTGTGGATGGTACTTAATTGGAGCTAATTTCCTCCTACAACAGGACAATGACCCAAAGCACAGCTCCAAACTATGCAATAATTATTTGGGGAGGAAGCAGTCAGCTGGTATTCTGTCTATAATGGAGTGGCCAGCACAGTCACTGGATCTCAGCCCTTGACCGTATGGTACGTAAGAAGTGCCCATCAAGCCAATCCAACTTGTGGAAGGTGCTTCAGGAAGCATGGGGTGAAATCTCTTCAGATTACCTCAACAAATTGACAACTAGAATGTCAAAGGTCTGCAAGGCTGTAGTTGCGGCACATGGAGGAATCTTTGACGAAAGCAAAGTTTGAAGGACACAATTACTATTTCAATTAAAAAATCATTATTTTTAACCTTGGCTATATTTCACATGTTTTCATGGAAAACAAAGACATTTCTAAGTGACCCCAAACTTTTGAATGGTTGTGTAAGTATTCAGACCCTTTTGCTATGAGACTAAAAATTCAGCTCAGGTGCATCCTGTTTCCATTGATCATCCTTGAGATGTTTCTACAACTTGATTGGAGTCCACCTGTGGTAAATTCAATTGATTGGACTTGATTTGGAAAGGCACACACCTCTCTTTATAAAACATCCCACAGTTGACAGTGCATGTAAGAGCAAAAACCAAGCCATGAGGTCAAAGGAATTGTCCGTAGAGCTCCGAGACAGGATTGTGTCGAGGAACAGATCTGGGGAAGGGTACCAAAAAATGAAAGGAGTTTGGAACCACCAAAGCTGTGTTCAAATACCCATACTACATACTTAATGAGTATATACTACATACTATTTAGTTCATTTTAGTATACTGTAAACAGTAGCTTTTCAGTTGAGCGTACTAGAGCTTTGTCTGTCTACTGGAAGTTGATGCTGTTGCAATTCAACATCTTGATAGCTTGTTAGCTAAACATTTTACGATTTCGGGTGTGTTCGTAAATTCAGTCTGGAGTGCCAGAGTGTGCTCTGGGTGTTCATAAATCCAGAGCGATGTAATTTTGTCTGTTCGTGTTTCACTCTTGGAGCATTCAGAGCGCACACTGGCCGAATGGTAGGGTTGATCTGAGCGTTCAACAGCAGTCAATCACCAAGCTATCTACTTCCAGACACAAATGAGAACACTTTACTCTGACTATTTTACTCACCCTAGCAGAGCTGGTTATACAGAGCGTTAAGTGACTAACTGTGCTGCTGGCAAAAATTAATGTTTTTTTTTGCTGACATTTACTGACACTAGCCATATTCAACGGGTGTTGAGCGTTCGTAAATTTAGCAGTTACTCTGTTCAAGAGTGCTCTAAAATCGGAGTAGATGGCCAGAATTAACCATGTCCATTGACATGCACAACGACAATACCACTTAGCTAAGAATGATGTGAATAATCAAGTCAAACGTTGCGTAGTTAGTTAATATACTGCTTGGCCAGTTCGAGGTATTAGTAACCAACTAACGTTAGGTAACTAGCTAACATACTGCTGTAATACTTTGCCGTTCGTACGGCTAGCGTAACTAACAAATTGTCAACCAACATAACGTAACTAATTTTAAATCATTCCTTTATTACATTGCTCCACATTTTCAGAACATTTGTCATAATTAGTTAAAGCAATGAATTTGTGCCTTCTCTCGTCAGATTTCGACTGCATAATTTCTAGGGCAAATAAATTATCACTACCCCCCTATCGATAACGATAATTATCACAATACTAATCATTGTTTAAAAGGTGCATATCTGCTTCAAACTCAAGAATGCCTGAACAAACCGTGGTTAGAGCAATGGGGCAGTAACTAAAAGGTTGCTATATCGAATCCCTGAGCTGACAAGGTAAACATCTGTCGTTCTACCCCTGAACAAAGCAGTTAACCCACTGTTCCCTGATAGGCCGTCATTGTAAATAAGTTGTTATTAACTGACTTGCCTAGTTAAAGGTTACATTTAAAAAATATATATATTTGAGCAACAAAAAAATATATACTTGAAGGAAAATTGTCCCCTGTTTGTGGCCAGGGAGCACGTACCTGGGGTCAATTAAATTGATAAGCCTCTTGAAACCTTCCTCTTTGACTGTGTTAATTGGTAGCATGTCCTTAGCAATGCAATGCATAATAGCATTTGTGATGTCTTTTTGATGTTTGCTTGTAGGGCATAAATACTGTCAGTGTTGACTGCTTTGGGCAAACATCCCAAGATTGGCTGATGCTTGAGGGGCGTTTCAATACCGTGGCGCAAACTCAAACTTCCTGCATGTTCCAAAGAGTGATTTTGCTTCAGATGTTGAAAAAGGTTTGTCGTACTACCAGACTTCGTTGCCACCTGTCTACGGCACAATTTGCACTGAACATTTGTCGGACTTCAAAAAGCCAAACCACTTCCAAATTACTGAAACAGTTTAATCCTTATCAATAATTTCTTTGTTGGAAGCTGCTCCTTCTCCATGGCTATCACTGCCACTGTTTTTGCCTACATCACTCATTTTTGGTGGTTAATAGTGGCTACTCCATAACTCGAGGTGCTAAGTGGTTTTTAGTGGGCTATACCTCTCCACGTGCATATTGTCACTTCTCCGCACGTTCCTGCTGCTCCTAGTTATTCTATATCGACATTATCGAAAATGAATCTAAACGTTTTTATATCGTTATTGAGGGAAGAATTTACCTCTAATTATTTACCTCTAATTATTGATTTATCGAACAGCCCTAATATTTTCTGCCATTTCCTTCAAATCTGAAAATGTTGTGAAGCCATGCCCATTTTCTGATTTAATTGCATTATGGTCCTTAAAAGCACAGAATAGTGAATAGTGTACACTTCATGTATACTTCGTATTTTGGCTAATTTAGTACGACATACAGGACCTTTTGGCATACTATGACCAATAAGCATACTCAATTCACAAATACTGCGGTTAGTATGTGTATTCAAACTCCATTCTTCCTAGAGTTGCCCGCCCGGCCAAACTGAGTAATTGAGGGAGAAAGGCTTTTGTCAGGGAGGTGACAGAGAACCCGATGGTCACTCTGACAGAGCTCCAGAGTTGCTCTGTGGAGATGGTTGCCCTTCTGGAAGGTTCTCCCATCTCTGCAGCACTCTACCAACTAGATCTTAATGGTAGAGTGACCAGACGGAAGCCTCTCCTCAGTAAAAGGCACATGACAGCACATTTGGAATTGAGAAACAAGATTCTCTGGTCTGATGAAACCAAGATTGGACTTTTTGGCCTGAATGCCAAGTGTCATGTCTGGAGGATACCTGGAACCATCCCTAAGGTAAAGCGTGGCGGCAGCATCATGCTGTGGGGATGTTTTTCAGCGGCAGGGACTGGGAGACTAGTCAGGATCGAAGGACAGATGAAGGGAGCATAGTATTGCGAGATCCTTGATGAAAACCTGCTCCAGAGCCCTCAGGACCTCAGGCTGGTGCGAAGGTTCACCTTCCAACAAGACAATGACTGTAAGCAAACAGCCAAGACAACTCAGGAGTGGCTTTGGGGCAAATCTCAATGTCCTTGAGTGGCCCAGCCAGACCCGAGCCCGGACTTGAACCCGATCAAACATCTCTGAAGCTCCCCACCCAACCTGACTGCGCTTGAGTGGGTCTGCAGTGGAGGAGGAAAAACTCCCCAAATACAGTTGTGCCAAGCTTGTAGCGTTATCCCAAAGACTACTCGCTGTAATCACTGCCAAAGGTGCTTCAACAAAGTACTGAGTAAAGGGTCTGAATACTTATGTAAATGTCATTTCAGTTTGTTTTTTTTGTGTTTTTTTTAACCTTAACTAGGCAATTCAGTTAAGAACAAATTCTTATTTTCAATGACGGCCTAGGAACAGGGGTTCACCTCCTTGTTCAGGGGCAGAACGACATATTTTTACCTTGTCAGCTCGGGGATTCGATCTTGCAACCTTTCGGTTACTAGTCCGATGCTCTATCCACTAGGCAACCTGTCGTGCAAAATGTTTTTTGCTTGGTCATTATGGGGTATTGTGTGTACATTGATGCGGAAGGGTGAAACGATTTAATTATTTTGAGACTAAGGCTGTAACAAAATGTGGAAAAAGTCAAGGGGTCTGAATACTTTCTGAATGCAATGTATTAAACTGATCAAATGAACCATTGTATTTCTGTTCAAAATGTATCAAGACTGCCCAAATGTGCCCAATTTGTTTATTAAGAACAACTGTGCACTCTCCTCAAACAATAACGTTATTTCACTGTACTATCCTGGGAAATGTTCTTGTTAGTTACAACCTCATGCTAATCGCATTAGCCTACGTTTGCTCAACTGTCCCGCAGGGGACCCACCAATCCTGAAGTTAATACTTAAAACGTTGCACATATACTACTGCTTCTAGTGGCCAAAAGCTAAATTGCACCTGGGCTGGAATAATACATGATGGCCTTTCTCTTGCATTACAAAGATAATACAATCATCTTTTACCAGATCTATTGTATGTTATTCTCCTACATTCCTTTCCCATTTCCACAAACTTCAAAGGGTTTCCTTTCAAATGGTACCAATAATATGCATATCCTTGCTTTAGGGCCTGAGATACAGGCAGTTAGATTTGGGCATGTCATTTTAGGTGAAAATTTTAAAAAAGGGGCCAGTCCTTAAATCAACTCCTGCAAAATTATGCATTTCTTGCAGTAAAATTTATACAAGTAATGTTAAGTTTGACTCTAACAGGAGTGGAGAAATTGTTTTTCTTTCTTTCAGCATCTCTTGAGACATGTTATCTTGACACGTATGCAAGCACACAGTATTTCAACCACATAAAATATGCAACTGAAGACATTCATTGTTTTCTCAACTTTTAATTTCCTTAGAATCGATCAAACTGATTACATTTTGCACAGGACCAATCGTTCCACTGTTTTGGAGTAATTGCGCGCCTCCCCCGGTCCCTAAACAAAACAGACAACTTTATTGGTGTTAACTAGATTACTAATGCATCCATTCTACGTAAGACATTATTCTGGTGAGCTCTACTGTGTTTAGTCTAGATACATGCACCTTCTCTTCTGTCACAGCCTAACTACAGTTGACAAACAAATGGCCTGCCAAATGTCAAATTATAAGCAGAAACCTAGGGGTGAAAGTGAGGAATATCAGCAAAATGAATTATGGTGGATCTAACTGTGGGGAGCCTACTTTTTTGAAGTGATTTGTTTGACAGATGAAAACATCACTCAACACCCATGATATTTGGAACTGAGCCTGCGCAAACCACGAAAAACAACCGTAAACCACGAAAAACAACCGTAAACGGCATAAGATGTTTTACATGCCACAGTATCCTTAATATCGGCATATTTCTCAACCAGGACCGGATATGTTCATACAGTACCAGCCAAAAGTTTGGACAAACCTACTCGTTCCAGGGTTTCTCATTCTTTTCACTATTATTCTACAATGTAAACGTTTTTGTAAAGACATCAAAACTGAAATAACACATGGAATCATGTAGTAACCAAAAAAAGTGTCAACAAATCAACATATTTGAGATTCTTCAAAGTAGCCACCCTTTGCCTTGGTGACAGCTTTGCACATGCTTGGCATTCTCTCAACCAGCTTCATGAGTCACCTGGAATGCATTTAAATTAACAGGTGTGCCTTGTTAAAAGTTCATTTGTGGAATTTCTTTCCTTAATGTGTTTGAGCCAATCAGTTGTGTTGTGACCAAGATATAGGGCTATCTACTGGTATACAGTGTATATAGCCCTTTTTGGTAAAAAAAAAACAAGTCCACATTATGGCAAGAACAGCTCAAATAAGCAAAGAGAAACGACGGTACATCGTTACTTTAAGACATGATCATGATCGTGGTCCTTCTGTGGCTCAGTTGGTAGAGCATGGCGCTTGTAACGCCAGGGTAGTGGGTTCGATTCCCGGGACCACCCATACGTAGAATGTATGCACACATGACTGTAAGTCGCTTTGGATAAAAGCGTCTGCTAAATGGCATATAAACATGAAGGTCAGTCAATCTGGAAAATTTCAAACATTGAAAAGTTTTTCAAGAGTAAAAGTCACAAAAACCTAGCGCTATGATGATCCTGGCTCTCATGAGGACCACCACAGGAAAGGAATACCCAGAGTTACCTCTGCTGCAGAGGATAAGTTCATTAGTTACCAGCCTCAGAAATTGCAGACCAAATAAATGCTTCAGAGTTCAAGTAACAGACACATCTCAACAGTTCAGAGGAGACTGTGGGAATCAGGCCTTCATGGTCAAATTGCTGCAAAGAAACCACTACTAAAGGACACCAATATGAAGAGACTTGCTTGAGCTAAGAAACACGAGCAATGAACATTTAGACCGGTGGGAATCTATCCAAATTTGAGTCCTTTTGAGATGCAGAGTAGGTAAACGGATGATCTCCGCGTGTGTGGTGCCCACCGTGAAGCATGGAGGTGTGGGTGTGCTTTGCTGGTGACACTGTTGGGATTTATTTAGAATTCAAGGCACAATTAACCAGCATGGCTCAACAGCATCTGCGGCGATATGCCATCCCATCTGGTTTGCGCTTAGTCCCATCATTTTGTTTTTCAACAGGACAATGACCCAACCTCCAGGCTGTGTAAGGGCTATTTGACCAAGGAGAGTGATGGAGTGCTGCATCAGATGACCTGGCCTCCAAAATCACCCGACATCAACCCAATTGAGATGGTTTGGGATGAGTTGGACCGCGGAGTGAAGAAAAATCAGCCAACAAGTCCTCAGCATATGTGGGAACTCCTTCAATACTATTTGTTACGAATCCCTTTTGGCCCGACAGTCTAGGGGGATGGTAATGAGACCCGTAACATAACTCATGCAAATTATTATTGTGACAAAGTAAAAGTGTGCACGAAATAAACACGACAACAGAAATCTACCGTCAAACTCTAGGTTTATTTATAAACACACGGTAATGGGGGGAGCAAGAAAAGGGGCTGAGCTGGACCCAAGGAAAGAAACAATAAGTATTCAAAAACACCCCTAAGCTAGACTAGCCTACTTTAACAACAGCTAACTAACTAACCAAAAATACAGTGGGTGGTCCGCCCAGTTCTAACTAGTGTATTTAACAAAGTTCACCTACGGGTAGTGTATGCCCATGGGCGACTTGTCTTGGTTTCCCCCTTTTCCCACCAGCAACAAACAAACACCATAACCAAAAACAATACTCACAGGTGATGACAAAGTGCTATGGAGGTGCTTTAAACAAAAGAGAGGTTTAAGACACAAAGCGAGAGTGAAACACAGAGACCTACAGACATGGCATTTACAAAGAGATTGAGCTGAGCTGAGCTCTAGAACAAACAAATGATGGGTTTTTTAAACCATGGGGAAGGAACTGTGATAGGTCAGGAAATAGGAGGTGTGTCTTCTGATTGATGATTGATTGGGGAGTGATGATTTTCACCTGTGAGGGGAGAAGGAGAGAAAAGAAACACACACACAGGATACACACAGACACAGGATAACTGTATCCGTAACACTATTGGAAAAGCATTCCGGGTGCAGCTGGTTGAGAGAATTATTCTACTGTAGAAAATAGTAAGAAATAAAGAAGCTCTTGAGTCTGTGTGTCCAGACTTCTTAAAATGGTACTGTATGCATCAACTCAAACGGAATACTTGAGTATCCCGAATAATAATAGTATAACGGTGTGCATGTAAACATGTGTAGGAACAACATTATGCTACTCCTGTGAGCACTGAGGTTATAGGGGTGAAAGTATCACTGTCATTTCATCTGGTCTCATGTGAATCCAGTGGGGCAGGTATGGTTACACACAGGAGTAAAAGAGCAGCCTTTAGGTGATTTGTGGCTTAATTTACCTCAGGCTATAATATGTTTGGGGCCGTGGACAACTCTCACTCTTGCTTCCTCTCGTCTACACAGGCTGACCAACTGACTGAGGAGCAGATTGCTGGTGAGTACAATCCCTAACCCCGAACAGTGAGGTTCTGTCCTTTCAAAGCTCTTCAATCCAATCCCAGTTAGTCAAAGTGATTTGACTTCCTGTCGGTTGGCCAGATAGTGTGGGTGCTTAGAGTCATGGATCCTCATGGTAGTGGCCAACATTTAGGCTACTCTGCCTGTTAGTTTGTACTGCTGCTGCTAATCTTGTACCTACCATTCTTAGTAAGAGGTGTTTTTTTTCTTCTCCTTTTTCTTCATCTGCACAGATCTAAAAATTGGGTGAAATCAGTATGTTGAACGCATCCTGGGAATTTGCCCTTAGCTGTCCAGTTCTCTCACATCAGTTCTGATGAAGGAAAGGAGACAAGGGTAGAAAGACCATGTAGACTATTGACGTAGCCAATATAGGCATTTCCACCAATCCCACACTGTTTCCTGTTTGCTTATTCAGAGTTCAAGGAGGCCTTCTCACTGTTCGACAAGGACGGCGATGGCACCATCACCACCAAGGAGCTGGGCACTGTCATGCGCTCTCTGGGACAAAACCCTACTGAGGCAGAGCTACAGGACATGATCAACGAGGTGGACGCCGATGGTGAGATTAGAGAGATGTGTACAATGACACACACACACACACACTGACGTGCTGACACGCATGCACAAGTGTGGTCAGAACCTAACAAGGCTGACCCCATTCACATAGTGGATGAATGGTGACACACACTGCATAATTACTGGCCCTTAACCGCTAGGCTACCTGCTGTCCGACCTGGATGGCACCATGGCTCTGGTTTCATGGTGGATCGCATTTCAACCAGCCATCGTTTCCAACCACAACAAAGGCTCACCCATAGAGTTGGAGGACTCTAGATGGATAAAACCCGTTTTTGGCATGGACATAGCTAGCCGGCTTGTAGTCCTAAAACTAGAAATGACTTATCTTTTTGGTTCGCTCAGCCATTCTTATGGTGGAAATGAATGGGGTTTTGGGATAAATGCAGATAATAAGGTCAACACAGGCTTAGGGGATCTTATACATTTTCATCAGTCAGTTAACATGACAGTAAAAATTGAAGCCTTTATGTGCTTGTTTTTGATTACATAAATGCTTCCAAATTCACAAAAGGTGATGTTAGCTGATGATTCTCATAAATAAAGGTAAAGATTTTAAACATTTTTTTTTAACTAGACAAGTTGTTGTGTATTCTAGTTTTGTCCCTTTAGGGCACCTGTAACCCCCCCGTGCTTACCTACGTTGAAGTGCTTAGAATGTTCTTCCTGTGAAATGCATTTAACAATGCCCACGTTAATTTCTACTCCCGACATGTCCTGTTAGTTGTATAAGTAATACAGTGTGCTATACAACAACTGGCGACGAGGAAGAAACGTTCTCATCTTTGGCAGAAAGTCTGAGTTAAAGACGCAAACAAAACGCGGAGCTAGCCAGTCGAGTGATGCTAGCAAGCTTTTGATGTCACGGCAACGAGAGCTTCGAGGGATATGAAGAGTTTTGCTGCGGGAGAAAGTGAAGTCTGTATGAGTTAAAAGAAAGAAAAGGGGTCTGGGACCATCTGAAAAGTGTGAGAAAAAATAATCCGAAAATGTCTGGAAATATAGGAGCATTTGAATCTGTGGAACAATGGAGATCTTACACAGAACGTTGGAGGTCTTTGTGTTGGCAAATGGAATTAAAGCAGAAGTCGTTGTGCCAACATTTTTGACTGTTATGGGAGGAAAAACATTCAATCTACTGCGCAGCCTAGTAATGCCTGTAAAACAAGGTGATAAATCATATGATGAAATTGTGGCTACCTTTTTAAAAGGACATTCTCCCAAACCACTGATAATCGCAGAGAGATTCTGGTTTCATAAGAGAAATCAAGATTAGAGGGAATCAATCTCACAGTTTGTGGCTGTATTGAAACAACTTATCTGAACACTGTAAATTTGGGAGATCAATGAGTGACACTATACGTGATAGGTTAGTGTGTGGCATGCGCAGCGAGGCAATCCAGAAACGCCTTTTTGACTGAGAGTGACTTAACATTGCAGAGAGCAATAGAAGTGAGTACGTCAATGGAAATGGCAAATAAAGACGCACAACAGCTAAGTGCTTCGACTAAAGTGCATAAGGTGTCTACGTGGTTAAAAAACAAGGCAGGAGGTGGGAAGCCATGCTGTCGCTGTGGGAAACCAGGTCACCAAGCAGAGGAGTGTTGGTGCAAAGACTTACACTGCAGAAGTTGTGGAAAAATGGGTCACATTGAACGTGCAGAGAAAAACAAAAAGACACAATCAAACAAAAGTACTGAACAAAGGAAAGGGGACTTCAGGAAGTTCAAAAAGAGTGCATAAAATGAAGGGGGAGAATCTTTGCATGTTATGTTCATTTCAGACAATGGATACGGCTAATGGGTGACACCGCTACTGGATGGAAACGCAGTACGGATGCAAGTGGACACTGGAGCAGCCATATCTTTGTTGTCTGAGGCTGTATACAAGGAGAAACTACATCCCCCTCACTACAGCCCACAAAGATGAAGCTGAAAACACACACTGGTGAGATTGTTCCAGTGAGCGGAAGCGTGATTGTTACAGTGGAGCACAACAAACAGAAGGTAAAGCTACCACTCTACATTGTGAAAGGCAACCATCCAGCATTGCTAGGACTCACATGGCTGGAAAAGATCAAATTCAACTGGCAGGAAATTCACATGGTTGCAAAAGAGGACACAAACCTACAAGGGATATTGAGGAAACAGGCGGATGTGTTCAAAGGAGAACTTGGCAGTATGAAGGACATAACAGTTAAACTGACAGTGAAACCAGACAGCAAGCCAAAATGCTTCAAAGCTAGACCTGTCCCATACGCCATAAAACCAGATGTTGAAATTGAGCTAAACAGACTAGTCGAGAGTGGAGTCTTGGCTCCAGGGAATGTTAGTTAATGGGCTACACCCATTGTTCCAGTCATGAAAAAAGATGGATCACTCAGACTGACTCCATTAACCCAGTCTTGACTGCTGAAAAATATCCACTACCCCTCATTGACAACCTCTTTTCTGGTTTAGCTGGAGGACAAAAATTCAGTAAGATAGGCCTGACATGTAGACTTGTCTACAGATGCATGTGGACCAAGAGTCACAAGAACTGTTGACCATAGTGACTCACAAAGGACTGTACAGGTACTGGAGGCTTCCTTTTGGAATCAACTCAGCTCCGGCCTTGTTTCAGTGAGCTATGGACCAGATACTGAGCGGGCTCACTGGGGTCCAATGTTACCTCAATGATCTACTCATGACCAAAGACGAGCAGGAGCACCTGAGAAACCTGAACGCTCCACTACAGAGATTGGAGGCGTACGGTCTGAGGGTCCAGAAGGACACCTGCAAGTTTTTCCGGCCTTCTGTTGAGTACCTGGGCCACGTCATCGACAGTTCGGGGCTCCACAAGGCACCATCGAAGGTGAAGACCGTTGCGGAAGCTCCATCCCCACAGAACGTGAGTCAGCTGAGATCATTCTTTGGACTACTGACATACTACGCAAAGTGGGTGCCAAACCTAGCTAACATGTTAAAGCCACTGCATGAACTTTTGAACAAAACCAAACAGTGGAAGTGGACAGACAGATGTGAGGAGGCCTTCAAGAAAGTGAAAACAGCCGTAGCTCAGTCAGAGGCCCTAACCCACTTCAACCCCAACTTGCCATTAGTTGGCATGTGATGCATCACCTTATGGCGTTGGTGCAGTTGTCTCTCACATCATGCCATCAGGTGAAGAAAGGCCAATTGTTTTCGCATCACGGACTAAGTAAAGCCGAGAGAAATTATGCACAGAGCGCGAAGCACTCGCCATTGTGTTTAGAGTTAGGGTTAGAACAGAAATTTCATCATTAGACCCCTCACCTCCTTCTTTGGTCTCCACACCGGCATTCCGTTGCGCGCAGCCAACCGCATGCAGCGATGGGCGTTTATTGTTATCTACTCACCAGTACGATATCAAGTACAGAAGTTCTGAGCAGCACTGCAATGCAGATGGCCTCAAGTCTTCCCTTACATACATAAGGGAAGAATTCGGCAGTACCTGTATGGTTAGTGAGAAAGTCCATATTGCAAATGTACGGTCCCTTACTAGACGTCCGAAATCGTTTGTAAAATTCGCGGACGGCGTCGGGCCGAGCGGCAGGGCCGGACCTACCAGGAAGTCATCAAATGAACGTTGTCGGACATTCGGTTTCCGTTTTACAAAAATAATAAGATTTATGTCATTTTTCCCATGTCCCGGAAATTCCCACAAGAGGGCATAAGCAATCATATGGCTATTGCTACAAAACATCACGATTCACGACGGGGCCTTATCTCGAAAACTGAAAATATTTAGAAGCCGAAACTCGGTGAGCGTAGGGGCGGCATAATGGGCAGTTGGCCCCGAACAAGATGGCGTCTAGGCCTCAACGGTTTTTGAGTTATGGCCATTTATCTGGGATTAAAGGTCCAAAATGAAAATAGAGAAATTATTTTTCCACTTCACGTCAAAGTCAAGGAGCCTCCGGTGTCAATAAAAAAGAACCAGCCATTTATCTATCGTCATTTAAGAGAAATCGTACAACGACACCTTGGTGATGTTCACGGATAGGTGTTTTTTTTCAACGGTTACAGATCCAGTTGCAGGTTGTTCTTACGAATCTTTTTAAAGTGTGCTGCGGAGCTCTGCGAGATTTCTGTGATTTTCTATGATTTTCTGAAATAACACACACTCACTAAACCCTCCGTAAATAACTCAGTTCTTAACGTAAAGACTTAAAACTCGGGATTCTGTAAAGGCATACCCCAATCATGATATGAGTTTATTTATAGCTTCCTGTGCCAACCGGAAGTGCCTTTAATGGTGTCACAGTGGCAGTTTCCATGGGTTAAAAAGGTCAGATCTTTTCAAAACTTCATATGTGTGACTAGGTAACCCTCATGAACTGTAAATCAGTCATTTCTCCCAGCAGATGTCAAAGAAAAGCTCTCACACGCACACACAGCAAGGATGGAGTGAAAAAGTGTGGTTCTTAAAGACACAGAGAGCAGGCAATGGCATAAACATAATGTCTAGGCCGTGCCGAGTTCAACGAGATATCCCGCTTGACCGTAGCTCGCTCGGTCTGAGCGCAGCGACCATTAGAAAAGTAGGCCCAAAATGAAGCCTGCCCCACAACGTCATTTGCTTTTGGGTGACAGTGAGAGAACCGTTAGGGTGAGAAGCACAATTCGACCTCAGGTATGTTCCTAAGGTCCTTCCGATCCGTGCAAGCCTAACGTTGACAGTGTGGCATTAACCCTTAATAGTTAAAAGATGGTGTTTACTTCAAAAGTTTGCATTGATTTCTCTCCCCATAGGAATACATTGCCTTTACCCCTAAATTCAACCTGAAGTCTATATGGGTTATGAATGCCGTATGAACCTGTCTTTGGTAACAGTCCATCAGGCCAGTATGAGGTCTACCTGTGTTGATTCTAAGCTTCCTGGACCAACCGGAAGTGGTTAAAATCACCCTAAAAGTGTTTTTCCATTACCTGCCTGCAGTTTGATAGACATAGTGCATTCAACCCTGTGTAAATCAGTCAATTCTTAACGTAAGGACTTAAAACTCAGGATTCTGTAAAAGCATAGCCCAGTGAGGATATGTGTTGACTTATAGCTTCCTGTGACAACCGGAAGTGCCTTAATTGGTGTCTCAGGGGCTGTTTCGAGGGGTTAAAAAGTCAGATCTGTCCAAAACTTCATATGTGTGATTAGGCAACCCCCATGAACTGTAAATCAGTCATTTTTCCCATAAAATTTCAAAGGAAAACTAAATCACACAGACACACAACTTGGAAGGAGGGACGTATTGGGGGTTGTAGAGACAGACAGTGCCTCCAATAGTTAGCTTTGTTCGAGCTAAAAGAACCGTCAGACCTAGAGTTCCGAAACTTTAGAAACCTGTTCTAGACCTCGGGTCGATAGTGCGTGGTGAGTTAGGTGGCTCTAGAAGGTTCTCGGACCGAGAAATAGCCTCGTACATTTGCAATGATTTCAATTCATTTTGACCATTACGAAAATGGCGACATTTAGAAAAGTCTCAGAGACACAAGACTAGGTGCATTGGAACCGGCTCGGCCCATAGAGACGGACCCCAACGTTTCGGTCCGATAGCTCATTCAAGGACCCCATAGCAAGGCATGGAAAAAAGTGGATTTTCAGCACCAATTAGGGTTTTACTCGGGCACCGAAGGACCTATCGAGCCGAAACTCGGGATTCGGGGTCGCCTCACATAGGCCTTCACATAATGTCCGACCTGGACCCACAGCTAGAACGTAACTATGTGTTTTACGTTTTTATTATGTTTTAAACTAATGGCGCTGTGAATTATGGGCCTGCTCTGACATATATGATAGTTGGCTTCTAAATGAGTTGGAAAAAGTGGGTTTAGTGTCAATTTGTATCAGTTTGGTGTCAGAATGACATCTAATTGACTGGTGGACACTGACTTGCTAGTTGACTTTTGTACATTAGCAATATGTTTAAACGGAGAGGGACCATCACCAAAAGTGACATTCTGAAATCAACCCTAACGAGCCATGGAGATGAACCAGAATCACTGCCCAGCTATCCCGAGTTCATCGGGCCAGTCAATTTCACATTCCTGCAGGATTTTTATAGCATGACAAATTCGTGATGGTACCTGCCCATTGAACCATATTGCAAATGCACAGTGACTTTGCAAAAGTGAGAAAACATAAACAAATGGACATGATGAAATCAACACAACGAGTGATGGAAATGTACAACTATCACTGCTCAGCCATCCTGTGTTCATCAGACCAGTCAATTTTGCATTTTTGAGCATGTCAAATTTCATATGGTAAATGCACATTGAAACATATTGCAAATGCGCGCGCACTTGCAATATGATTCTATAGTGAAAAACATCACCTAATGGACATGATGAAATCAACACAACGAGTGATGGAAATGTACAACTATCACTGCTCGGCCATCCTGTGTCCATCAGACCAGTCAATTTTGCATTTTGAGCATGTCAAATTTCATATGGTAAATGCACATTGAAACATATTGCAAATGCGTTGCAATATGATTCTATAGTGAAAAACATCACCTAATGGACATGATGAAATCAACACAACGAGTGATGGAAATGTACAACTATCACTGCTCGGCCATCCTGTGTCCATCAGACCAGTCAATTTTGCATTTTTGAGCATGTCAAATTTCATATGGTAAATGCACATTGAAACATATTGCAAATGCGCGCGCACTTGCAATATGATTCTATAGTGAAAAACATCACCTAATGGACATGATGAAATCAACACAACGAGTGATGGAAATGTACAACTATCACTGCTCGGCCATCCTGTGTCCATCAGACCAGTCAATTTTGCATTTTTGAGCATGTCAAATTTCATATGGTAAATGCACATTGAAACATATTGCAAATGCGCGCGCACTTGCAATATGATTCTATAGTGTAAAAACATCACCTAATGGACATGATGAAATCAACACAACGAGTGATGGAAATGTACAACTATCACTGCTCGGCCATCCTGTGTCCATCATACCAGTCAATTTTGCATTTTTGAGCATGTCAAATTTCATATGGTAAATGCACATTGAAACATATTGCAAATGCGCGCGCACTTGCAATATGATTCTATAGTGTAAAAACATCACCTAATGGACATGATGAAATCAACACAACGAGTGATGGAAATGTACAACTATCACTGCCCGGCCATCCTGTGTTCCCATAGCGAGCATTAATATCAGAATGACCGGTAAATGCATTTACAACCATATTTTAATTTTTGGGTTACCAGTTGCACAACAATGCACGTGCATTTGCAATATGATTCTATAGTGAAAAACATCACCTAATGGACATGATGAAATCAACACAACAAGTGATGGAAATGTACAACTATCACTGCTCAGCCATCCTGTGTTCATCAGACCAGTCAATTTTGCATTTTTGAGCATGTCAAATTTCATATGGTAAATGCACATTGAAACATATTGCAAATGCGCGCACTTGCAATATGATTCTATAGTGTAAAAACATCACCTAATGGACATGATGAAATCAACACAACGAGTGATGGAAATGTACAACTATCACTGCCCGGCCATCCTGTGTTCCCATAGCGAGCATTAATATCAGAATGACCGGTAAATGCATTTACAACCATATTTTAATTTTTGGGTTACCAGTTGCACAACAATGCACGTGCATTTGCAATATGATTCTATAGTGTAAAAACATCACCTAACGGAGATGATGAAATCAACACAACGAGTGATGGAAATGTACAACTATCACTGCTCGGCCATCCTGTGTTCATCAGACCAGTCAATTTTGCATTTTTGAGCAAGGTCAAATTTCATATGGTAAATGCACATTGAAACATATTGCAAATGCACGTGCACTTGCAATATGATTATATAGTGAAAAACATCACAAAATGGACATGATGAAGTCAACACAACGAGTGATGGAAAGGAACAACTATCACTGCCCGGCCATCCCGAGTTCATCAGGCCAGTCAATTTTGCATTTCTGCAGGATTTTTGAGCATGTCAAATTTCTTACGTCATTTGGCCCACAAAAAATTCTTATGCACAATTTAAAAAATATATAAAAAAATATGATAATAAAATTGGACAAAAGTATATTCATACAGTTCTTACACATGTGTAATTGACAAAAAATTGAAAGAATTTCAAAAACGGTCCAGAAAGCACTTTTTAAGGGTGTGTGAAGTTTTTACAAAATTTTGACATTTTTGACTTTTGACTTTTGACTTCCTATGAAATCATATTGGAATTGGACAAAACATATTCCTTATGCGCATGTAAAAAAAAAAAAAAAAATTATGATAATAAAATTGGACAAAAGTATATTCATACAGTTCTTACACATGTGTAATTGACAAAAAATCGAAAGAATTTTGAAAAACGGTCCAGAAAGCACTTTTTATGGGTGTGTGAAGTTTTTACAAAATTTTGACATTTTTGACTTTTGACTTTTGACTTCCTATGAAATCATATTGGAATTGGACAAAACATATTCCTTATGCGCATATAAAAAAATTAAAAAAATTATGATAATAAAATTGGACAAAAGTATATTCATACAGTTCTTACACATGTGTAATTGACAAAAAAATCGAAAGAATTTCGAAAAACGGTCCAGAAAGCACTTTTTTATGGGTGTGTGAAGTTTTTTACAAAATTTTGACATTTTTGACTTTTGACTTCCTATGAAATCATATTGGAATTGGACAAAACATATTCCTTATGCGCATATAATTTTTTTTTTTTTAAATTATGATAATAAAATTGGACAAAAGTATATTCATACAGTTCTTACACATGTGTAATTGACAAAAAAATCGAAAGAATTTCGAAAAACGGTCCAGAAAGCACTTTTTTAAGGGGTGATAAGTTTTTGAAAAAAAGTTCATTTTTTCAAAATTTTACTTTTGGACATTAATTTGGGTTACATATCCAATATGAAAAACCCCGGTGGAGCGCATTTGCCCCCTGTTGAATTTTTAAAGTGTTACAACTGGCAATTACCATATGGCATTTGCAATACACTTTGGATGAATCAACGCCGAATTGGGTGGTATTGGCCAATGTGTATATGGTTTGTCCGATGCCAATGACATGCCATTCATTTTTGTCCAATACAGGGGTATTCCCTTACCTGTCGCACACACTGAGCACTCCCAGGCTGAAATCTTCTACTCCAAGGAAGTGACAACTGTCCAAGTGAAAAGGTTCACTCACACTGATCCAGTGATGTCTGAGGTCGTGGACATTGTCACTCGTGGAAAAGAAGTAGAGATGTCGGACAGCCTACAACCTTAGTGAGGAGAAACGAGTTCACCGTTCAGTTTGGATGCTTGCTGTGGGGTTTTCGAGTCACCGCTGCCACTGAGAAGGCAGGTGCTTGAAGAACTCCATTCAGGGCACTGTGGCATGGTGCGAATGAAGGAGATTGCACGCAGCTACTTTTGGTGGCCAGGTCTGTACGCAGCTATCGAAGACCAGGTCAAGTCATGTTCTGCGTGTCAAAAGATGAACATGCCTCAGCTAGCGCCACCACCCATGGAACTTCCCAGAGGAGCCTTGGCAGCGAGTCCACATAGACTATGCAGGCCCACTGGAGGATCGTATGTTCTTAGTTGTAGTTGACGCACACAGCAAATGGCCTGAGGTCACAGTGATGAAGAGCACCTCAGCAGAGAGAACCATCAAAGAGCTACGGTCAATCTTCAGTCGCTTTGGCTTGCCAACACAACTCGTTAGTGATAATGGCCCCCAACTGGTGTCTGAAGAGTTCTGGTCATTCATGGAAGCAAATGAAATTTAACACATCAAGTCAGCGCCGTATCACCCTGCAACGAACGGCCTCGCTGAAAGGTTTGTCCAAACGATGAAGCAAGCTTTAAAATCATCACAAGGGAACGGCTCCCTCAATAGGCGTCTAAACACCTTCCTGTTAACCTACAGAAACACTCCCCCACGCTACAATCAAAGTGGCACCTGCGTCAGCCATGATGAAAAGACAGCTTGCACGTGACTCGACCTCCAAAGACGAAACAGGTTGTACAGCACAACAGCGAGCACAGGTGGAGAGACGGAGCAAAGCAAAAGACAGAAGCTTCATGGCTGGAGAGCGAGTTCTTGCTCGGAACTACTGCAAAGGTCCAAAGTGGATACCAGCCACAGTGGTCGCACAAACGGGGCCTGTGTCCTACACAGTTCACACACCGGAAAACATCATCTGGAGGAGACACCACTGGTGTCCCCCAGGGCTCTGTTCTAGGCCCTCTCCTATTCTCGCTATACACCAAGTCACTTGGCTCTGTCATAACCTCACATGGTCTCTCCTATCATTGCTATGCAGACGACACACAATTAATCTTCTCCTTTCCCCCTTCTGATGACCAGGTGGCGAATCGCATCTCTGCATGTCTGGCAGACATATCAGTGTGGATGACGGATCACCACCTCAAGCTGAACCTCGGCAAGACGGAGCTGCTGTTCCTCCCGGGGAAGGACTGCCCGTTCCATGATCTCGCCATCACGGTTGACAACTCCATTGTGTCCTCCTCCCAGAGCGCTAAGAACCTTGGCGTGATCCTGGACAACACCCTGTCGTTCTCAACTAACATCAAGGCGGTGGCCCGTTCCTGTAGGTTCATGCTCTACAACATCCGCAGAGTACGACCCTGCCTCACACAGGAAGCGGCGCAGGTCCTAATCCAGGCACTTGTCATCTCCCGTCTGGATTACTGCAACTCGCTGTTGGCTGGGCTCCCTGCCTGCGCCATTAAACCCCTACAACTCATCCAGAACACCGCAGCCCGTCTGGTGTTCAACCTTCCCAAGTTCTCTCACGTCACCCCGCTCCTCCGCTCTCTCCACTGGCTTCCAGTTGAAGCTCGCATCCGCTACAAGACCATGGTGCTTGCCTACGGAGCTGTGAGGGGAACGGCACCTCAGTACCTCCAGGCTCTGATCAGGCCCTACACCCAAACAAGGGCACTGCGTTCATCCACCTCTGGCCTGCTCGCCTCCCTACCACTGAGGAAGTACAGTTCCCGCTCAGCCCAGTCAAAACTGTTCGCTGCTCTGGCCCCCAATGGTGGAACACACTCCCTCACGACGCCAGGACAGCGGAGTCAATCACCACCTTCCGGAGACACCTGAAACCCCACCTCTTTAAGGAATACCTAGGATAGGATAAAGTAATCCTTCTCACCCCCCCCCCCTTAAAAGATTTAGATGCACTATTGTAAAGTGGCTGTTCCACTGGATGTCATAAGGTGAATGCACCAATTTGTAAGTCGCTCTGGATAAGAGCGTCTGCTAAATGACTTAAATGTAATGTAAATGTAAATGTACTGTTGCACCCCCGTCTGGGCATACACCATCACCACTCAGACTCAGAGATAATGAGACTGTAGACTCGCCTGTACGTCGTCATTACCCTGCAAGAGAAAGACGACCCTCTGACAGGTTGACTGTTTAGTTCAGACTAACCTCAGACATTGGGGCAGAATACACCCCAGGGTTAAGTCTGGGGACTGAGGTCGTCTACCCTCTTTCCCTAGTTTGGAAAAGGTTATTCTGAAAAGTTCATTTATTTACATTAAGATAACTTATGTTAAAAAGAAAACACTAGGCAAAACAGTGAATATTTACTTTTTCCTTATGAGTCATCAAAGATAAAGGGGGAGGAATATGTTGTGTATTGATATTCTAGTTTTGTCCCTTTAGGGCACCTGTATCCCCCCCGTAGCTTACCTACGTTGAAATGCTTGGAATGTTCCTCCTTTGAAACGTATTAAGCAATGCCCACGTTAATTTCTACTCATGTCCTGTCCTTATATTAGTTGTATAAGTAATACAGTGTGCTATACAACACAAGTCAGTTAAGACTTACTCCGGCCAAAACCTGGACGACGCAAGGCCAATTGTGCGCCGCCCTATGGGCACTCCCAATCACGGCTGGATGTGATTCAGCCTGGATTCGAAACCGGGGACTATAGTGATGCCATTGAGGGTTTCCACCATTTTTAAAGTAGTCAACTGGGTGGGAATTCCATACGTGTTATGGAATGATCACATGATTCCATCAAGAGGGATCAGTCAATGAATTATACTCATGAGCAAACATTCCATAACTGTCGGTGGCAGTAAATCGGCAACCTTGGCTTTTATATCTGTTCAAACAACACATCTAGGCAGTAGTTTGCAACCTTTGTTTGTTTGCCAACTCATAGACTTAATTGAAGAAGAAAATGGATTACTTAGAAATGGAGATTACCTCAATGGTGCTGCCCGTGTACTCAGATGCCAAGATGATATCTCTCTTTGGGCGCATTCCAGAATGTACTGACAAAAATTTCAACACAGCTCATTATGAAATGAAGTGTGTGTGTGCACAAACATAAAATGAATATTGTCTTGTTCGTCCTTAGGTAACGGGACAATCGACTTCCCAGAGTTCCTGACGATGATGGCGAGGAAGATGAAGGACACAGACAGCGAGGAGGAGATCAGAGAAGCCTTCAGAGTCTTTGATAAGGTACGTATGCTCCCCTTTGATTGTTGTACTCCGTCAATTGGAAATGTGCTTAGTGTTTTGAGCCATTATGATTGTCTTTTTTTAGATTTTTGTGCTTAGAATTGTGGAAATGTATCACATACTTGTGAAAATTGCACCAAAGTGATTGAACAAAAACTAACACTTCATGTTCTGAGAATGTGATGTTGAAAGTGGGATGGACTACTGTGCCTCTGCCATCCTGATGTTATGTAATCCAGTGTTTGTCATCATCGTTAAGTCTTCACTGTGTTGCTGAGAGGAGGGCTTTGTCTGTTGGGAGCGGAGTATAACGTTACTCACATGCAGGATGGGGGCTTATTGCCGTGTAGAAATCTGAGTCACAACCTAATGGGGAGCGCTCATTTGCCTGGGCTTGTATTGCTCGGTGCAGCCTGGAATAATGCAACCCCTTTTTAAACAGAGCCATGTGATTTTGGGTGTGTGGACTGAAATTGAGTGTGTATTGCGGTTGGTTGTTTGCACCCTCATTGACGGATCGGATGTGACTGGTGTGATTGTGTCAGGCATTGTTTTTGTTGGACATTTGTGCAACAGTCCTGAAGGGCCTTGGTTACTGCTACAATGCCAGTTTGCTAGGGAAGATGGACATGTCACTGATCGTTCTGATAGAAAAGCCTTGTTTAAACCTGTCAGAATGAGATCAGGTCAAAGTACTGTATGTAAGAGCCTTCTCTCTTTGCCTATTGAATGAGCCTGTTCTCCCTGTAGGATGGGAATGGCTACATCAGCGCGGCAGAGCTGCGCCACGTCATGACCAACCTCGGGGAGAAGCTCACAGACGAGGAGGTGGACGAGATGATCCGCGAGGCCGACATTGACGGAGACGGACAGGTCAACTATGAAGGTGAGCTCAACGTCCTTCCCCTCTCCCATTCGTGCGTTTGCAGATATAAAGGAAACTGATAGGTGGAAGCTCCCCGTAGCCTGTTGCAAGCCAAGGTGGTGCTAAATATCACCGTATTTCCAAGACTTTTCTGGTACCTTCCGATCTGCGAAAACCAGAGGGCTAAAGATTCTCTTAAAACCTCCACTTCCTCGTCCTCCTTTTTCCTCCTCTCTCTCCCTCTTCCTGCTCCTCCTCTCAGATCTACTGTGAGTTCACTGAAGTTTGTCTTTCCACTGTTGCCCCTGTCAGTTGTGCCTTATTTCTCTTTGCTTTGATGCTGAAAGTAAAGGCAATAAAATGAGTTATCCATAACAATCTTAATGAATCACTGCTCATTGAATTGAAAATCGTATTGAAGACCTTGATTCCTCATGTTACTTTGTTCCTATAATCTTATTAATGTGCCATAATCATTGTTAATTAACAGAATGCCCTTTATTCTTGTGGGTTTCTTCTAATTTTTTTCTCTCCCTGTTTTGTTCTGCCTTGCAGAGTTTGTGCAGATGATGACAGCCAAGTGAAGTAGACTGTGCTCTCACACATTTCTCTCTTACATTGCTTGTCCTCCTAAGATCACGCTGTCTTTAAGAAAACAAAACAATAATCAAGCCAAAATGTAAAACTTAAAAAATGATTCAATGTACAAAATGATTTAATAAAAAACAAATCCACGTACTTCTAGGGTATCTGTTTTAAGAGTAACTGCAGATGAATCCCTAACAGAAGTTAATGGACCAAGCTTTAACGAGGCATGAGGCCCTTACTCCAGAGTAAGATCCTTGGGAGTCTCCCAGATGCCGAAGAAATTTGAGGAAAGGGCAACACGGACGAGGGATAGGAATCCATGCCCCCTCCCTTGCCCTCAGAACAGCTTCAATTTGTCGGGCATGGAATCTACAAGGGGTCGAAAGCGTTCCATAGGGATGCTGGCCCATGTTGACTCCAATGCTTCCCATAGTTGTCAAGTTGGCTGGATGTCCTTTGGGTGGTGGACCATGGTTGATGCACACAGGAGCGTGAAAATCTCAGCAGTATTGCAGTTCTTGACATACTCAAACTGGTGCGCCTGGCACCTACTACCATACCCCCTTCAAAGGCACTTACATCTTTTGTTTTGCCCTCTGAATGGCACACATACACAATCCATGTCTCAAGGCTTAAAAATATATATTTTTTACCTGTCTCTTCCCCTTTAACAACTTGCATCAATAAGGGATTATAGCTTTCACCTGGTCAGTCTATATCATGGAAAGAGCAGGTGTCCCTAATGTTTTGTACTCTCGGTGTGTAATATACACATGTATGTAAAAATGCTAACAGTTGGTGCAAGAATTAGTGGGAAAGGTTGCTTTGGTGCTCAGTTGAGGAGAGAATTCACCCATTCCTAAGGGGTTGTGGGGAGTTGATAGAAAAGCACTGGTTGATTGGTTGGTTTTCATTGTGTTCTGCATTGTTTCGGCAGGCTGTTGTCTTTCGTTCTCAAACGAGGCTTTTAATTTCCCAGCACCACTGACCTATGGCATAGGAGTACCGAGATGTACAGTTTCAGAATGTTGATTATGGTAGCACACTTTGAGAGCAATGCTCTATCTTTCATATATCCTGATACAAATATGAATGTCATGCTTTTTAAATGTATGTTATCAAACGTTAACGTATAAATTAATTACACATTTTGGTCACCCAAATATATATATTAGTGTATCGTAAACTTTGCATGACCTATTGTTGATATAGAATGACCTGTGAAATGTTTTGAAATGTGCCATAATACTCTAAAGCCTCAACCTGGCAAGAACTTAGTAAATGAGAACATATTATGAATATACAGTATAAGCTATATACACTACATACCTATTTGCACTTTGGTGTAAACCGTATATTTGAACATGTTCTGTAAAAAAGACAATGTTGCTGCTGCTAGAACAACTAATTTGTCTCTTGCTCCTGTGGATTTGTTAGATCATGTTGTCGTCAAGTGTTCACATCTTTTATCCGTGCTCCGCTTGCTGCTCTGCTGAACAGAGTATATATTCACTAATATATTTATTTTTGTCAGTGAGTTGAAAAACTAAATCAGTTTGACGGGTATAAATTAGGGGTTGCATTTTTTATTATTTGGGGTTGAGTGAAAGGAATGCTAGGAGAGGTACTGAATCGTTGCGTGAAAGACAACTTGTGGACTAAAACTATCTGGCTAGCTTTTACTGGTTGGTTAACTTTGATCTACAGGTTGGAAAAGACACATGGTTAAGGACTGTTAAACCTCTGGAGGTAGTGTACAAATTTAAAGATGTGAAATATTAATGTTTGCCATGAATAAATACATTTACTGAACTTCACTGAGTCTCCTTGTCCTGCGTAATACTTCATACGCAATTTTTATAAAAATTTTTAAAAAAGAAGCTAACTTTAGCATTTTAGTTATTTGGACTGTGGAAGAAACTTCAACTCCATTCAGTTAGTGTGTGTGTGTACACCCTTTGAGATTGGGTAAGAGAAAGTCACCCTGGCCTCCATAAGAGGAGCTATATTTGGTGGCTCATGGGATTGCCACAGGAGCCTTTGGTAATCCGGGTCAGTCAGGTTCATGACATCTCACCCCTGTAACTCCAAATGCCTCCCAAGTTTGACCCACACATGCTTCTGCGGTGACAGGCAGGGACAGCCAATGGAATCAATCATATCTGCAGCCTGTTGGATGTGATTTGGGTGTTGGCTAATATATTATCTTATGTTATAGTACAGTAAGTAGCTCAGGTACATTTAATTAGGAATCTGAGGACCTCCACTCAGCTGGAAAGCTATAACCCCCTTTACTGTACGTCAACTGCCTATGATTGATTGTCTAAATATAATCTATGGCAGTTGTATATAACACATGATCATAACTGGGCAAGGCGCCTGTGTAAGAGCAGTTAACTACAATTTATGTAGAGATATTACATTACAGCACTAGTACTACAATAACTTTGCTGATATTTAGGAGCAAACTTGTTCTTCAAGCGTGTTCCGTGAATTTACAAAGTACAAGGTTGTATTAGTGCCTCCCCTACTAGTAGAAGAGAATAGCCTCTGTTATATGATATGCTTACAACTATAGCAGACCGGAAGGAACCAAATAACCAACAAGTCGCTGGATCGAACACCCGAGCCAACAAGATGTAATAATAAACAAAACATTTTTACTTTTTACTGCCATCTAGTGTTAGTGCACAAGTATAATTGTCTGATCTCTCCTGATGACCGAGGTAGAATCATGTGATCTCTTCCATAACACAGGAAGTCCCACCCAGTTGACTACTTTAAAATGGTGATAGCGCCAAGTTCTGTGGGCGGCTTGGACCTGCCCAATATCAGGTTCTATCAGTGGTGTGCCCACCTCGATTTGGTTAGACATTGAGACTTTTATTTTTCAGAAGTTTCAAGTCTGTAGAAGATCACTGCAATAATCCCATTACACTTAACACACAAAGTATGGAGGTCAGTTCAACACTTCCTGGGAAGGTCCAAACTAACCTCTGCTCTTACCCCAATTCTTAACAACCCAGATTTTAGTCCAGGATTGCTGGATGCTGGCTTTACCTTTTGGCTTAATAAGGGCATACATAGACTAAATGACTTATCAGATGTTATTGTCATTTCAGCAGATGGTCGAGAAATATCGACTCCCAAAGCAGGACTTTTTCCACTTCCGACAAGTAAGACATTATATTCTGAATAGCACCACCTTAATTGGTAACCCTGATATGTCTGTCATTGAAAGAATGCTTTTTTTCCCACAAAGGAAAATGTCTAAGTCTTATGATGCTTTAAAGTCCTTTTCTGCTGTCAACACACAGAGGGTGAAACAAGTGTGGGAGAAAGAATTGTCTGTTACTATTGACAAAGAGATGTGGGAGGACATTTGGAGATATGCAAAAACAATATCTATATGTAATCGTACTAGAGCAACCCAATTAAGAATAATACACAGATTGCATATATCCCCAAATCGCAGACATGCTTTTAGCCCCACTTCCTCTTCTCCTCAGTGTCTTAAATGCAAAACGGATACAGGCACCCTCACACTTTGTTTATGGTCATGTACCAAAATACAAATATACTGGTCTGGTGTTCTGCAAGAAATTGAAAAGATCCTAGGGGTTGATCTAGAATTGGACCCAGTTTCTTTACTGTTAGGTCTCCCTAGTAGGCATGTTACTTCTGTGGGTAAGAGGAGGCTTTACAACATCCTTACCTTTCGCAGCGAGGAAAAACATCCTTTTACAGTGGATTAGTGATAAGGTACCTTCTATTAAAGATTGGCATAAGATACTATTTGAATGGGTGCCTCTGGAATATCTGACATGTACATTGTATTCTAAAACAGACCAGTTCTACAACGTATGGGAACCTTATCTAAATGACCTAGAACCTGAGGTATCAGCTATTATTCTGCAAGGATTCTCTTAGAATGGCGGGGATCTATGTATTTCAGAACTACACTGTACGTTCCATGTGTGGAACCTAACCTCTTGGTTTAAACTGAGCTTTTTGGTTTAATTTCTGTTTGTAAGTTTGTTTAAAATGTATGTATTGAGAGACGCAATGATGGGGATGGGGTGAGAGAAGCATCGAGCGGGAAGAGGAAAATGGTGTGTATGTATGTATGTATGTATGTATGTATGTATGTATGTATGTATGTATGTATGTATGTATGTATGTATGTATGTATGTATGTATATGCATATATGTGTATGTGAGTGCTGTTTTTTTTCTTCTTTTGTTGCTTTGTCTCTGTTTTATCTCTTAATATGGGTGAAAATTGTGAAATTCTAATAAATACTATTACAAAAAAAAAAAATTGTGAAAGCCCTCAATGGCAATGTCTATGCCAAAGCAGGTTTTATCCATAGAGTCCTCTGTCTAACTCTGTGTTGCCTTCACCTTTTCAAAGATGTGTGGGAGCCAAAATGGCCCTATGTGATGCTCTGGGTGTAGTTTCACATATCCTCACTAGGTGATGCTGTATCGTTGTCTTGGAATCTGCTAAGTATTTGTCAGCTGATAAACGTCCCATTTTCAAGAATTCTTAAAAATCCAAATAACTTCACAGATCTTCATTGTAAAGGGTTTAAACACTGTTTCCCGCGTTTGTTCAATGAACCATAAACAATTAACGAACATGCACCTGTGGAACGGTCGTTAAGACACTAACAGCTTACAGACGGTAGGCAATTAAGGTCACAGTAATGAAAACTTAAGACACTAAAAGAGGCCTTTCTACTGACTCTGAAAAACACCAAAAGAAAGATGCCCAAGGTCCCTGCTCATCTGCGTGAACGTGCCTTAGGCATGCTTCAAGGAGGCATGAGGACTGCAGATGTGGCCAGGGCAATAAATTGCAATGTCCGTACTGTGAGACACCTAAGACAGCGCTACAGGGAGACAGGACAGACAGCTGATCGTCCTCGCAGTGGCAGACCATGTGTAACAACACCTGCACAGGATCGGTACATCTAAACATCACACCTGTGGGACAGGTACAGGATGGCAACAACAACTGCCCGAGTTACACCAGGAACGCACAATCTCTCCATCAGTGCTCACACTGTCCTCAAGAGGCTGAGAGAGGCTGTACTGAGGGCTTGTAGGCCTGTTGTAAAGCAGGTCCTCACCAGACATCACTGGCAATGTCGCCTATGGGCACAAACCCACCGCCGTCCCTGGACCAGACAGGACTGGCAAAAAGTGCTCTGCACTAACGAGTCACGGTTTTGTCTCACCAGGGGTGATGGTCGGATTCACGTTTATCGTCAAAAGAATGAGTGTTATACCGAGGCCTGTACTCTGGAGCGGGATTGATATGGGGGTGGAGGGTCTTTCATTGTCTGAGGCGGTGTGTCACAGCTTCATCGGACTGAGCTTGTTGTCATGGCAGGCAATCTCAACTCTGTGCGTTACAGGGAAGACATCCTCCTCCCTCATGTGGTAGCCTTCCTGCAGGCTCATCCTGACATGACCCTCCAGCATACAATGCCACCAGCCATAATGCTCATTCTGTGCGTGATTTCCTGCAAGACAGGAATGTTCTGTCATGGCCAGCAAAGAGCCCGGATCTCAATCCGATTGAGCACGCCTGGGACCTGTTGGATCTTTCAGGTGCCTTGGTGGGAGAGTGGGGTAACATCTCACAGCAAATCTGGTGCAGTCCATGAGGAGATGCACTGCAGTACTTAATGCAGCTAGTGGCCACACCAGAGACGGACTGTTGCTTTTGATTTTGACCTCCACCTTTGTTCAGGGACACATTATTCCATTTATGTAAGTCACATGTCTGTGGAACTTGTTCAGTTTATGTCTGTTGTTGAACTTATGTTCATACAAATATTTACATGTGTTAAGTTTGTTGAAAATAAATGCAGTTGACAGTGGGAGGACATTTCTTTTTTTAGTTATAGAATGTTTAGACATTTAAAGCCCCCATGCAGTTGAAAATATATATTTGTAATCATCACTGTATGTTTATTGCATGAAAATAAGTACCAATTAAACATTTGGACACACCTACTCATTGAAATAATTTTCTTTATTTTTACTATTTTCTACATTGTCGAATAATAGTGAAGACATCAAAACTATGAAATAACACATATGGAATCATGTAGTAACCAAAGACTTATCTCAACCAGCTTCATGAGGTAGTCACCTGGAATGCATTTCAATTAACAGGTGTGCCTTGTCAGTTAATCAGTTGTGTTGTGACAAGGTAGGAGTGGTATACAGAAGATGGTCTTAAATAGGGCTAAGTCCATATTGTGGCAAGAACAGCTCAAATAAGCAAAGAGAAATGACAGTCCATCATTATTTTAAGACATGAAGGTCAGTCAATCTGGAAAATCTCAAGACATTTTAAAGTTTCTTTAAGTGCAGTCGCAAAAACCATCAAGCGCTGTGATGAAACTGGCTCTCGTGAGGACCGCCAGAGTAAAGGAACACCCAGTTAACTGCACCTCAGATTGCAGCCCAAATGAAAGCTTCACAGAGTTCAAGTAACAAACACATCAACTGTTCAGAGGAGACTGCGTGAATCAGGCCTTCATGGTCGAATTGCTGCAAAGAAGCCCCTACTAAAGGATACCAATAAGAAGAAGATACTTGCTTGAGCCAAGAAACATGAGCAATGGACATTAGACTGGTGGAAATATGTCCTTTGGTCTGATGAGTTCAAATTTGAGATTTTTGGTTTCAACCAAAAGAACTCCACGTCTTTGTGAGACGAAGGACATTTCCCCAACACCCCTCTAGGCTGTGTAAGTGCTATTTGACTAAAAAGGAGAGTGATGGAGTGCTGCATCAGATGACCTGGCCTTCACAATCACCTGACATCAACCCAATTGAGATGGTTTGGGATGAGTTGGACCGTGGAGTGAAAGAAAAGCAGCCAACATGTGCTCAGCATATGTGGGAACTCCTTCAAGGCTGTTGGAAAAGCATTCCAGGTGAAGCTGTTTGAGAGAATGCCAAGAGTGCAAGGCTGTCATCATGCCAAAGGGTGGCTACTTTGAAAAATCAAAAATATATTTTTATTTGCATAACTCTTTTTTTGGGTACTACATGATTCCATGCGTTATTTCATCGTTTTTACGTCTTTTTTATGTCTTCACTATTATTATGTAGAAAAATAGTAAAAATAAAGAAAAACCCTTGAATGAGTAGGTGTGTCCAAACATTTGACTGGTACTGTATATTTGTTGTAATTTTTTTCATGATTGAAATGCTCAGACTGATTGTGTGGCCGTGTTGATACATATGTAAATATATTTACATACACAGCCCTGATTGGTGGATAGTATTTACTAGAGTCTAGCGCCTACCTGCATATGCAAATAAAAGATGACTCATCATTGGTCAGAATAATCAGATCAGATTGTGATGTCATGCTGAACACGCTCTTACACTAAAATGGAATTATCATAATTTTCACAATTTCACAGTGTTATTTCGACCTCATAGTGTGAAACATTTTTTTATTGAACTTTTAACATTTCATTAAGTTGAGACTGGTGTTTTTATAAACTATTTGTTTGTATAAAGGATAATATGCCACAACACAGAAACATTATTCACGTTAGTCATTTTATGGTGAAAATCATTCTGAAACTGTTCTTATGCTTTGTGATCGTTTCAGCAGACCTGTCTTTCACGGACTAAAAGGTATTGGTCCCCCATAAGCCTTATTGTTGATTTAGGTGCTTTGTTGGTCCGTCTGTCTCAATGGTAAGATAATAATATTATCCCCTGATATTCGTCTTAGAGGGGAAATCTAAAACAACCAATGTACCCTCTCTAATTATCTCGCATTTCATAACTCAGCCATTGTTTGTCACCCAACATCATTGTTTTTACAGACACCTGGTCACCACTGGAAGAAAAAATATATAGTTTTTTCAAGAAATCAAAAGTTCTCAAAGTTGAGAGTTCTGTAAGGGCCTTTGGTGCACTACTACTGTACCACTTATCAAATGTAGCAGAACTGGTTACAACAGCACCTGCATTGCAGTGCTCTACAAAACAAACGGTGAGTGAGCATATTCGAATCTGAATTGGTTGCAAAACTCTTTGGGCGATATGGGTGTCCAACCTGATTCTGTAAAGCTCTGCAGATAAAAGTTGCAGAGATACAGTGTGTTCAATTCTGCATTAAAAGGCCTCTACGGCATCAGGAGTCTACTTTGAATAAAGGGGCACACAAACTCATACACACACCAGCTCACACCAGCTGTGAAAATGTTGATAAAAAAGTCAGTCAATTTATCCCTAGTCAATCATACATTACCCGTGATTCACGCAAAGACGCAAGCAAACATTACGTACAGACAGGCGAACATGGAAATAATGGAGGAAACGTCTAAGGTCTAGTCACTCTCTCACACAGAGCCCTCACACTTTAACCTGGTGGGTAGGGACAGATCTAATCTGCAGGATGCAAAATGTTCTCATGCCCTTAAATCGTTGGAATTCATTCAAATCAAACCAAATATTGCTACAAACGATAATTAACTGCAGTTGTATTTATTAAATCGGTTAGTGGCCGTATATGTATTGATCAAACATTCTCGCAGATTCAGCCTTGCCATGATTGTGTTAAAATGTTGCCTATGCTGTAGTGTACCCGATTGTTATTAATCATCTACATGAATGTATGTTATGTTTGGTATTGTTACATAAGACAGAAGGTTACTTCAGGCAAAAAACGAAAGTAAGATGGTTGGTCGGGATGGGTTTGAACTAAAACATCTGGTCGTGACTCACAGAGTTGCAGGTCTGATGATGGCGGGTCAGTTCATTTGCTAGCTAGCTGGCTAATGGCATTTGAATGGTGCATCACACCACCAGCTTTTTGTTCCACTTGTTCCGGTTCCTGGAAGGTTCCTGGAAGGTTCCTGGAACTGCAGTGTGAGGGAATGGAAGAGACTCGCCTCGTAGAGGACTGTTTCAGACTACTGTTGAGGTGTGGTGCTCTTTTCTGGCGCTTTTACAGCCGGCGACAACTCACCCAGATCCAGCCTTCCTATGGAGGACGAGGAGGAGAAGAAGATGGGCACAAACTGGTTGAATCAACGTCGTGTCGACATCATTTCAATGAAATTGCATTGAACTCATTGGTCAAAGCACAGGTTTAGGAGATCCTGTACATTTTGTTCATCAGCTAACATCACTTTTTGTGAATTTTGAATAATTTATGTATTCAAAACAAACACCTAAAGCACATAAAGGCTTCATAATTCATGAAGGTCATGATAACTGACTGATATTACCTCACATAGAACTAAATGTATCTTCTAAGCCTGTGTTAACCTAGCATCTTATTTTTGGCATTTATCCCAAAACCCCATTCTGGCAGCCTGTCAGGGGAATTCCTTTTATAATGGCAGCCAAAGAGACTAAATTCTGATATGATTTGCCCCAGCTATTCCAGAGAGCTTCTTGGGTCATTGGCCATTGACCCTTAGGGCTGTAACAGTGACTTTGTCTCCCTCACTGAGTTTGCCATTACAAATCTAAAGGTCAAAAGAAGGCATGAAAGTCATGACCTTTCATAATGAGGTGTTTGATTCTGTCCTGCAGTAAAGAACAGCCCCAACTGGACAGACGTGCATCTCTGGAAAAGTGGGATAGCTGTAGTCAGATGAAGGCACAATCCATCTGCACAGTCACTTGCCCTTTAAGCAAAACGTTCTGTGTCTAGCCTCTACGCACCGAAAGGAGTGATGTCCTCTGTTCCAAGTTACAGAAAACAGATTCCTACCTTTCACTGGAGGTTGACTTATTATCGCTGATGGTCATTATAATTACGCCATGGGGAGTCATTGCCGGAACTGCAATGTCCTGAAATGGAACACCATCTCTGTTAAACACATCGCCTTTGGTAAACTAGGTAACAAGTCGTATGCTGCACAGAGAGCAAGACTGTATTGTCCTCAAGTCAGGATATCAGTCTTGGATTGTTCTTTGTGTTCTCGATCGAAAGTGTGCATTCAGCATTGAGGTATGATATCTACAGTGGGAAGGAAAAGTATGTGAACCCTTTAGAATTACCTGGATTGGTCATAAATTGGTCATAAAATTGTATCTGATCTATCTGATCATCTAAGTCACACCAATAGACAAACACAGTCTGCTTAAACTAATAACACACAAACAATTATGATTTTTCATGTCTTTATTGAACACACCGTGTAAACATTCACAGTGCAGGCTGGGAAAAGTATGTGAACCCTTGGATTTAATAACCGGTTGACCCTCCTTTGGCAGCAATAACCTCAAACGTTTTCTGTAGTTGCGGATCAGACCTGCACAACGGTCAGGAGGAATTTTGGACCATTCCTCTTTTCAAAACAGGTTTCAGTTGTACAATATTCTTGGGATGTCTGGTGTGAACCACTCTCTTGTGGTCATGCCACAGCATCTCAATCGGGTTGAGTTCAGGACTGACTGGGCCACTCCAGAAGGCATATTTTCTTCTGTTCAAGCCCTGTTCAAGCCGTTCTGTTGTCGATTCCGTTCTGTTGTCAATTCAGCGCTATAGCATGCTTGAAATTTAAAGGTCATTTCCAATTGACCTGAAATATGCAGCGTTTACAATGAATGCAGTCTCCGCGAATGCGGAAACATCGTCTTTAAATGTCAGTGCTGCGGATTTAATCAAGCCCTTGTATCTCTCAACACACCCCCAAGCTGAGGAAGTCAGAGGTCAAAGTATGATCACTGTTTCACAGTATAATTTATCAGGAGGAAAGGGAAAGATGTAGACTGAGGGTGTCAGGTGAGGGTCAGGGTAACAGACGGATTAGGTTGGCCACTGTAATTAGAATGTGAAAAATACTGTGGGTTCTGATGAAGAAAGACCAAAAGACAATGAAAGAACAAGTAAATACGAATGTCAAAGTGTATGTATACTGCTACAGTTGAAGTCAGAAGTTTACACACACTTAGGTTGGAGTCATTAAAGGCACAGTCAACTTTATTGTATGTAAACTTCTGACCCACTGGAATTGTGATACAGTGAATTATAAGTGAAATAATCCGCCTGTAAACACCTTTTGGAAAAAATGACTTGTGTCATGCACAAAGTAGATGTCCTAACCGACTTGCCAAAACTGTAGTTAATAATAAGAAATGTGTGGAGTGGTTGAAAAAAGAGTTTTATTAACCTCTTGGGGCTAGGGGGCAGAATTTTCACTTTTGGATAAATAGCGTGCCCAATTTCAACTTCCTGCTACTCATGCCAAGAATATAATATATGTATATTATTCATTGATAGTTTGTTCTATTCACTGCTTTAGCACACTCTGCCAACCCGGATGTTCTAGCTGTGTCTGAATCCTGGCTTTGGAAGACCACCAAAAATTCTGACATTTTAATCCCAAACTACAACATTTTCAGACAAGATAGAACTGCCAAAGGGGGCGGTGTTGCAATCTACTGCAATGATAGCCTGCAGAGTTCTGTCCTACTATCCAGGTCTGTACCCAAACAATTTGAACTTCTACTTTTAAAAATCCACCTCTCTAAAAACAAGTCTCTCACCGTTGCCACCTGCTATAGACCACCCTCTGCCCCCAGCTGTGCTCTGGACACCATATGTGAACTGATTGCCCCCCATCTATCTTCAGAGCTCGTGCTGCTAGGCGACCTAAACTGGAACATGCTTACCACCCCAGCCATCTTACAATCTAAACTTGATGCCCTCAATCTCACACAAATTATCAATGAACCTACCAGGTACCTCCCCAAAGCCTTAAACACGGGCACCCTCATAGATATCATCCTAACCAACTTGCCCTCTAAATACACCTCTGCTGTCTTCAACCAAGATCTCAGCGATCACTGCCTCATTGCCTGCATCCATAATGGTTCAGCGGTCAAACGACCTCCACTCATCACTGTCAAACACTCCCTGAAACACTTCAGCGAGCAGGCCTTTCTAATCGACCTGGCCGGGGTATCCTGGAAGGATATTGATCTCATCCCGTCAGTAGAGGATGCCTGGATATTTTTTTAAATGCCTTCCGAACCATCTTAAATAAACATGCCCCATTCAAGAAATGTAGAACCAGGAACAGATATAGCCCTTGGTTCTCCCCAGACCTGACTGCCCTTAAACAACACAAAAACATCCTATGGCATTCTGCATTAGCATCGAACAGCCCCCGGGATATGCAGCTGTTCAGGGAAGCTAGAAACCATTATACACAGGCAGTTAGAAAAGCCAAGGCTAGCTTTTTCAAGCAGAAATTTGCTTCCTGCAACACTAACTCAAAAAAGTTCTGGGACACTGTAAAGTCCATGGAGAATAAGAACACCTCCTCCCAGCTGCCCACTGCACTGAAGATAGGAAACACCGTCACCACTGATAAATCCACCATAATTGAGAATTTCAATAAGCATTTTTCTACGGCTGGCCATGCTTTCCACCTGGCTACTCCTACCCCGGTCAACAGCACTGCACCCCCCACAGCAACTCGCCCAAGCCTTCCCCATTTCTCCTTCTCCCAAATCCGTTCAGCTGATGTTCTGAAAGAGCTGCAAAATCTGGACCCCTACAAATTAGCCGGGCTAGACAATCTGGACCCTTTCTTTCTAAAATTATCTGCCGAAATTGTTGCCACCCCTTTTACTAGCCTGTTCAACCTCCCTTAATGTCGTCTGAGATTCCCAAAGATTGGAAAGCAGCTGCGGTCATCCCCCTCTTCAAAGGGGGGGACACTCTTGACCCAAACTGCTACAGACCCATATCTATCCTACCATGCCTTTCTAAGGTCTTCGAAAGCCAAGTCAACAAACAGATTACAGACCATTTCGAGTCTCACCATACCTTCTCTGCTATGCAAGCTGGTTTCAGAGCTGGGTGCACCTCAGCCACGCTCAAGGTCCTAAACGATATCTTAACCGCCATCGATAAGAAACATTACTGTGCAGCCGTATTCATTGATCTGGCCAAGGCTTTCGACTCTGTCAATCACCACATCCTCATCGGCAGACTCGACAGCCTTGGTTTCTCAAATGATTGCCTCGCCTGGTTCAACAAACTACTTCTCTGATAGAGTTCAGTGTGTCAAATCGGAGGGTCTGCTGTCCGGACCTCTGGCAGTCTCTATGGGGGTGCCACAGGGTTCAATTCTTGGACCGACACTCTTCTCTGTATACATCAATGAGGTTGCTCTTGCTGCTGGTGAGTCTCTGATCCACCTCTACGCAGACGACACCATTCTGTATACTTCTGGCCCTTCTTTGGACACTGTGTTAACAACCCTCCAGGCAAGCTTCAGTGCCATACAACTTCCGTGGCCTCCAATTGCTCTTAAATACAAGTAAAACTAAATGCATGCTCTTCTACCGATCGCTACCTGCACCTGCCTGCCTGTCCAACATCACTACTCTGGACGGCTCTGACTTAGAATATGTGGACAACTACAAATACTTAGGTGTCTGGTTAGACTGTAAACTCTCCTTCCAGACCCATATCAAACATCTCCAATCCAAAGTTAAATCTAGAATTGGCTTCCTATTTCGCAACAAAGCATCCTTCACTCATGCTGCCAAACATACCCGTGTAAAACTGACCATCCTACCAATCCTCGACTTTGGCGATGTCATTTACAAAATAGCCTCCAATACCCTACTCAACAAATTGGATGCAGTCTATCACAGTGCAATCCGTTTTGTCACCAAAGCCCCATATACTACCCACCATTGCGACCTGTATGCTCTCGTTGGCTGGCTCTCGTCTCCCACCTGTAGCACACGCTCCAGCAGGTATGTCTCTCTAGTCACCCCCAAAACCAATTATTTCTTCCAGTTCTCTGCTGCCAATGACTGGAACGAACTACAAAAATCTCTGAAACTGGAAACACTTATCTCCCTCACTAGCTTTAAGCACCAACTGTCAGAGCAGCTCACAGATTACTGCACCTGTACATAGCCCACCTATAATTTAGCCCAATCAACTACCTCTTTCCCTACCGTATTTAATTTATTTATTTATTTTGCTCCTTTGCACCCCATTATTTTTATATTGCAAATCTACCATTCCAGTGTTTTACTTGCTATATTGTATTTACTTTGCCACCATGGCCTTTTTTTGCCTTTACCTCCCTTATCTCACCCCATTTGCTCACATCGTATATATAGACTTGTTTATACTGTATTATTGACTGTATGTTTGTTTTACTCCATGTGTAACTCTGTCGTTGTATGTGTCGAACGGCTTTGCTTTATCTTGGCCAGGTCGCAATTGTAAATGAGAACTTGTTCTCAACTTGCCTACCTGGTTAAAGTGAAATAAAAATAAAAAATAATAAATAGATTTGGATAGAAAACACTCTGAAGTTTCTAAAACTGTTTGAATTCAAACAGCTTGGAAAAATCCAGAAAATTATGTCATGGCTTTAGAAGCTTCTGATAGGCTAATTGATATCATTAGAGTCAATTGGAGATGTACCTGTGGATGTATTTCAAGGCCTACCTTCAAACTCAGTGCCTCCTTGCTTGACATCATGGGAAAATCAAAATAATTCAGCCAAGACCTCAGAAAAACAATTGTATAAATCCAGTCTGGTTCATCATTGGGAGCAATTTCCAAACGCCTGAAGGTACCACGCTCATCTGTACAAACAATAGTACGCAACTATATACACCAAGGGACCCCGCAGCCATCATACCTCTCAGGAAGGAGAAGTGTTTTGTCTTCTAGAGATGGACGTACTTTGGTGCAAAAGGTGCAAATCAATCCCAGAATAACAGAAAAGGACCTTGTGAAGATGTTGGAGGAAACAGGTTCAAAAGTATCTATATCTACAGTAAAACGAGTCCTATAGCGACATAACCCGAGAGGCCGCTCAGCAAGGAAGAAGCACTTGATCCAACACTGTCATTACAAAAGCTAGACTATGGTTGCAACTACACATGGGGACAAAGATCGTAATTTTGGAGAAATGTCCTCTGGTCTGATGAAACCAAAATAGAAATGTTTGGCCATAATGACCATCGTTATGTTTGGAGGAAAAAGGGAGAGGATTGCAAGCTGAAGAACACCATCCCAACCGTTAAGCATGGTTGTGGCAGCATCATGTTGTGGGGGTGCTTTGCTGCAGGAGGGGCTGGTGCACTTCACAAAATAGATGGCATCATGAGGGAGGAAAAAGATGTGGCTATATTGACACAACATCTCAAGACATCAGTCAGGAAGTTAAAGCTTGGTATCAAATGGGTGGAAGGCTACCCAAAAAGTTTGACCCAAGTAAAAAAAAAAATTAAAGGCAATGCTACCAAATACTAATTGAGTGTATGTAAACTTCTGACCCACTGGGAATGTGATGAAAGAAATAAAAGCCGAAATAAATAATTCTCTCTAATATTATTTCGACATTTCACATTCTTAAAATAATCTGATGATCCTAACTGGCCTAAAACAGGGAATGTTTACTTGGATTAAATGTCAGAAATTATGAAAAACTGAGTTGAAATGTACTTGGCTAACGTGTATGTAAACTTCTGACTTCAACTGTACGTATCAGTCTGGTTCATCTCAGTTCATCAGTCCCTGTTCTGTTCATCCATTCTATTTCCATCTGGTTAATCAATGAACACTTTTAATTACAACCTCAGTGAGGGCCAGGACTGCTGTTCATTAGTGTTCTGCTTCAGATAAAGATTCATCACTGTCAAGACTCTGGTGAATCACAGATAACCGGAGTGATGGACTTCCTGTCTGTACAACAGACCAGGCTGCTGTTCCAAAACTAGAACAAATCATCATTCCGTCCTTCTGATCCTCTGTAGCCCAGATGGTAAAGCACGGTGCTTGCAATGCCAAGACAGTGGGTTTAATTCCTGAGACCACCTATAATGTAAGTCGATTTGGATAAATGTGTCTGCTAGATGGCATACAGTGATTTTTCCACATTTTGTTACGATATACAGTGCCTTGCGAAAGTATTCGGCCCCCTGAACTTTGCGACCTTTTGCGACCTTTTGCCACAAAACTGCTGTTCACAAATGCTCTCCATTCAACCTCACTGAGCTCGAGCTGTTTTGCAAGGAGGAATTGGAAAAATTTCAGTCTCTCGATGTGAAAAACTGATAGAGACATACCCCAAGCAACTTACAGCTGTAATCGCAGCAAAAGGTGGCGCTACAAAGTATTAACTTAAGGGGGCTGAATAATTTTGCACGCCCAATTTTGCAGTTTTTGATTTGTTAAAAAAGTTTGAAATATCCAATAAATGTCGTTCCACTTCATGATTGTGTCCCACTTGTTGTTGATTCTTCACAAAAAAATACAGTTATATATCTTTATGTTTGAAGCCCGAAATGTGGCAAAAGGTCGCAACGTTCAAGGGGGCCGAATACTTTCGCAAGGCACTATATATTATTCTAAAATGTTTTTAAAAACTCATCAATCCACACGCAATACCCCATAATGACAAAGCAAAAACAGGTTTTTAGAACATTCTCCAAATGTATTAAAAATAAAAAAAAACAGAAATACCTTATTTATTCAGAACCTTTGCTATAAGACTTGTTTCTATTGATCATCATTGAGATTTTTCTACAACTTGATTGGAGTCCACCGGTGTTAAATTAAATAGTTTGGACATGATTTGGAAAGGCACACATCTGTCTATATAAGGTCCCACAGTTGACAGTGCATATCAGAGTAAAAACCAAGCCATGAGCCATGAGGTTGAAGAATTTGTCCGTAGAGCTCCAAGACAGGAGTGTCGAGGCACAGATCTGGGGAAGGGTACAAAAAAATGTGTGCAGCATTGAAGGTCCCCAAGAAGACCATGGCCTCCATCATTCTTAAATGGAAGAAGTTTGGAACCAACAAGATTCTTCCTAGAGCTGGACGCCCGGCTAAACTGAGCAATCTGGGGAGAAGGGTAGGCCGTCATTGTAAATAAGAATTTGTTCTTAACTGACTTGCTTAGTTAAATAAAGGTTATAAAAGGCCTTGGTCAGTGAGATGACAAAGAATCTGATGGTCACTCTGACAGAATTCCAGAGTTCCTCTGTGGAGATGGGAGAACCTTCCAGAATGACAACCATCTCTGCAGCACTCCACCAATCAGGCCTTTATGGTAGAGTGGACAGACGGAAGCCACTCCTCAGTAAAAGGCACACGGCAGCCTGCTTGGAGTCTGCCAAAAGAAACCTAAATGACTATCAGACCATGAGAAACAAGATTTTTTGGTCTGATGAAACTAAGATTGAACTCTTTGGCCTGAATGCCAAGCGTCACGTCTGGAGGAAACCAGACACCATCCTTACAGTGAGGCATGGTACTGGCAGCATCATGCGGTGGGGATGTTTTTTAGCGGCAGGGACTGGGAGACTAGTCAGGATCGAGGGAAAGATGAACGGAGCAAAGTACAGAGAGATCCTTGATGAAAACCTGCTCCAGAGCACTCAGGACCTCAAACTGGGGCAAAGGTTCACCTTCCAACAGGACAACAACCCGAAGCACACAGCCAAGACATTGCAGGAGTGGCTTCGGGATAAGTCTCTGAATGTCCTTGAGTGGCCCAGCCAGAGCCCGGACTTGAACCGGTTTGAACATCTCTGGAGAGACCTGAAAATAGCTGTGCAGCGATGCTCCCCATTCAACCTGACAGTGCTTGAGAGGATCTGCAGAAAAATGGGATAAACTCCCCAAATACAGGCGTGCCAAGCTTGTAGTGTCATACCCAAGAAGAATACTGAATTCTTATGTAAATGTGAAATTTCAGTTTTTTTTTACCTGTTTTTGCATTGTCATTATGGGGTATTGTGTGTAGATTGATGAGAGGGGGAAAAACTATTAATTTAAATTTAGAATAAGGCTGTAACGTAACAAAATCTGGAAAAAGTCAAGGGGTCTGAATACTTTCTCCGAATGCACCGTACATCATTAATAATGGACTTATTTAGTCACAAACAAAAGTACTGTGATACATCAGTGATGTCGCCACTGAAGGGAGTAAGGATGCATTTTGAAAATATCGCAAGCCCTAATCAGCTGTAGAGACCTGCGCCAAATGTGTATCTGGAATGTTTGTGTCTCAAAGAACAGGCCTGCTGGTTCGACAGTCTTAAGCACACAACACACTACTAAACCAGAGTGGTTACATGAAAAAGCATCTACGCAAATAGCCTGCACAAATAACACTCCCGTTACTCGGGTAGCGTTTGCTCGACAACGTCTTTGCGATAATGGTGATGATGAAAGGCCATGAAGACAGGGAGAGGGCTTTGCCTGTTTCTATGTTGGCTCTTAGTGGTAAATAAACATAGCTATCGTTTGACCATGAGAAATCCTCTTGCAATTGAAGGACCATCCTCAACCACTTAGTGGAATCACATTACCGGGGAATATGATATAGGGAACTTGTTTCTTTATTATGAATGAGCATAAAGTGTTTTTGGCTTGTAAGTATCTCTCTCTCTCTCTCTCTCTCTCTCTCTCTCTCTCTCTCTCTCTTACTCACACACACAAACAATGCTGGGAAGTGAAGCATCTATATTAGTTTAATGTGTCAGTAAAGCTGCTCTACTTCCTACTAGATTTTTTTTTTGTTGCTTAAGGCTTTGGTAAAGGAAAATTCCAGAAAATGGTGTCATGGCTTTAGAAGCTTCTGATAGGCTAATTGACATAATTTGTGTCAATTGGAGGTGTACCTGTGGATGTATTTCAAGGCCTTACCGTCAAACTCAGTGCCTCTTTGCTTGACATCATGGGAAAATCAAAAGAAATCAGCCAAGACCTCAGAAAAAAGATTGGGAGCAATTTCCAAACGCCTGAATGTACCACGTTCATCTGTACAAACAATAGTACGAAAGTATAAATACCATGGGACCACACAGCCGTCATACCGCTCAGGAAGGAAACGTGTTCTGTCTCCTAGAGATAAATGTACTTTGGTGCGAAAAGTGCAAATCAATCCCAGAACAGCAGCAAAGGACCTTGTGAAGATGCTGGAGGAAACAGGTTCAATAGTATCTATATTCACAGTAAAAACGAGTCCTATATCGACACTGTGCGTTCCACCGCATAGCACGGTGTCCCCAGTACGCGTGCTTAGCCCGGTACGCTACATCTCAGCTCCTCACATCTGCCGGGCTAGGGTGAAGATCCAGCCAGGGCGGTTGGTGCCAGCCCTGCTCTCAAGATCTCCAGTACGCCTTCACGGTCCGGTCCATCCAGTGCCACCTCCACACACCAGCCCTCCGGTGGCAGCTCCCCGCACCAGGCTTCCTGTGTGTGTCCTCTGCCCAGTACCACCAGTGCCAGCACCACGCATCAGGCCTACAGTGCGTTCTGCCTGTCCAGCGCTGCCGGAGCCTTCCTCCTCTCCAGCGCAGCCTGAGTCTCCCACCTGTTCAGCGCTGCCAGAGCTCCCGCCCCTCAGTCCAGAGGCGCAAGAGCCCCTCATTCCAGAGGCGCAAGAGCCCCTCATTCCAGAGGCGCCAGTGCTCCTTAGTCCAGCGCTGCCAGAGCCTTCCTCTCCAGCATTGCCGGAGCTTCCCGTCTGCCCAGCGCCGCCAGTGCCGCCAGTCTGCCCAGCGCCGCCAGTCTGCCCAGCGCCGCCAGAGCCGCCAGTCTGCCAGGATCAGTTAGATCCGCCAGTCAGCCAGGATCCACCAGAACTGCCAGTCAGCCAGGATCCGCCAGAACTGCCAGTCAGCCAGGATCCGCCAGTCTGCCAGGATCCGCCAGTCAGCCAGGATCTGCCAGAACCACCAGCCAGCCAGGATCTGGTAGATCCATCAACCTGCCTTAGCTTCCTCTCACTCCCGAGCTTCCTCTCTCTCACTCCCGAGCTTCCTCTCACTCCCGAGCTTCCCCTCAGTCCCGAGCTTCCCCTCAGTCCCGAGCTTCCCCTCAGTCCCGAGCTGCCCCTCAGTCCAGTGGGGCCCATTGTTAGGTTTCCTAGGCCAAGGTTAGCGGCGAGGGTCGCCACTCAAGGGACGCTAAGGAGGTGGACTAAGACAATTATGGAGTGGGGTCCACGTCCAGCGCCAGAGCCGCCACCGCGGACAGATGCCCACCCAGACCCTCCCCTATAGGTTTAGGTTGTGCGTTCGGAGTCCGCACCTTGGGGGGTGGGTTCTGTCACGTTCTGACCATCGTTCGTATGTGTTTTCCTTGTTTTAGTGTTGGTCAGGACGTGAGCTGGGTGGGCATTCTATGTTGTGTGTCTGGTTTGTCTATTTCTATGTTTGGCCTGATATGGTTCTCAATCAGAGGCAGGTGTTAGTCATTGTCTCTGATTGGGAACCATATTTAGGTAGCCTGTTTTGTGTTGGGATTTGTGGGTGATTGTTCCTGTCTCTGTGTTTGCACCAGATAGGACTGTTTAGGTTTTCACTTTTCTTGTTTTGTTTAGTCTGTTCATGTATAGTGTCTTTATAACTTAAACATGAATAACCACCACGCTGCATTTTGGTCCGCCTCTCTTTCACCAGAAGAAAACCCTTACAGAATCACCCACCACAACAGGACCAAGCGGCGTGGTAACGGGCAACGGCAAAAGCAGCAGCAGGAGAAGCAACAGAGGCAGCAGCAGCAGGAGCAGCAGCAGCAGCAGCGGGAGAAGCTGTACTATTTGGATAAATGGACTTGGGAGGAGATCCTTGACGGAAAAGGACCCTGGGCAGAACCAGGGGAATATTGCCGCCCCAAAGCCGAGCTGGAGGCAGCGAAGGGAGAGAGGCGGCATTATGAGGAGCTAGCACGGCAGAGCGGCTGGAAGCCCGAGAGGCACCCCCAAAAATGTATTGGGGGGGGGGGGGGGGCACAGGGAGAGTGTGGCAGAGTCAGGAGCCAGACCTGAGCCAACTTCCCCTGTTTATCGGGGGGAGCCAAGGAGGAAACCAGAGCCGGTGTTGGAGGTGAGCGAAGCAGAGACGGTGAAGGAGTTAATGGGGAGATTGGAGGAGAGAGATATGAGGGAGTTGCTGTGTTGGTGCATGAGACACGGAATTCACCCCCCCCGAAAAGTTTGACCCAAGTTAAACAATTTAAAGGCAATTGCTACCAAATACTAATTGAGTGTATGTAAACTTCTGACCTACTGGGAATGTGATGAAAGAAATAAAAGCTGAAATAAATAATCTCTAATATTATTCTGACATTTCACATTCTTACAATAAAGTGGTGATCCTAACTGACCTGAGACAGGGATTTTTTACTTGGATTAAATATCAGGAATCATGAAAAACTGAGTTTAAATGTATTTGTCTCAGGTGTATGTAAACTTCTGACTTCAACTATACATGTGGAAAGGTACTCACACCATATAGTTTCAATCTTTATTTGGCATTTGAATATTTTTTACATAGGAACATATACAGCAACCTATACATAACACGTCTGTAACATGTATATTCACTTAAACATTTGTTACAATTGATCCCAATACTGAAGAACATATCTGATACCGTATATTCTCAAGTGCAAGAAACCACACTGGAACACACGCTGGGCACGAGTCACATTATAGCTCCGGAAACAAAACCACCACAACACACTCACATACACAAACAACACAACACCACACAACACAACTGAGGGAACACATAGAAACGTACACAAAAAAAGCACTTACCACCTGCAAACATAAACCCAGCACTCTTCACGCAATCACTTTCAGAATCTGAGTTTACACAGGCAGCCCAATTCTGGTCTTTTTTTAGTCATCAGATTAGCTCTGAAAAATATTTGATGTGGAAATAACAGAATTGAGCTGCCTGTGTGACCACAGCCATAGTGACGGAAGAGAAAGAGGACAAAAAAAAGCAACATCTTCAAACATCGTTTGGTGAGCTCTTTCAACGACGGAACTGCCGACACAGAACTACACTCAAACAAACTCATACAAATGTAGGATCTTAATTTGATCACTGCACCGCGTTCAATGCAGATGAGCTTCGTGATTTGCATAAATTCACTGACAACCCACACTGACACGCGGTTATATTAACAGTATTGCACTTTTCATGTCGCCTACTTTTGGCTAGCTAATAGACTAACCACTGATCAAGCAACATTATGGACTAAAACGTTCAAATCCTGTGGCTGCAGGATTCTTTTTGGTGTGACAATATAGGTCAAATGAATTATTGATTCGAAAGAGAGGTACCATCTTGCGTGAGTACACAAAGGAATGTTCATACGATACATTGTACAACAGAATAGCTCCATAGACACAGGTCTTTCTCAATGGGCCCATAATACACCCCAGCTTTGATTGCCTACGACAGCGCATTGACGAAGTGTTGGACGCAAAGATCTGGAAACTGAGACGTGGGTTTAAGACATGTCACGTGCACATGCATAGCATCCATGATCCATTCAGCCTTTCAAAGAAGATAAAGAGATTGGCCTTCATTAGAACTGGATTCTAGATCCAGGGGACATGCATACAGAGAGAGAGGCCGTCACGCTGTATGAATGTGACCTGCTGTGACCTCGTACTTGACCTCGCAGGCCTACATTCTGTTTTCGCTACACGGACCAGTGCATCGAAACGGAGCGTAAGCTGCATCCCACACTTCAATGATGTGACAGATCAGACAGCCATGTGAAGAGCTAAGAGTTTAAAGAGGGCAAAGGGGCTGTCGATGAAACACAGCATCACAAATCACATGTTACTCGTTCGTGCATGTTGATGTACTACACTGTTGTTGATGTCACATGAAGTTAATGACCTGATTTCCTTGGGCATACGCACGGGCATACTGTCTGTTTTTGATGTATCGTGTTGTACATTTTACAAGATGTGAAATAATTCAGGAAGTGAGGAAATCTAAATTCCATCAGGTCGTAATCGTGGACACGACCATACCATCTTTGGTAAGCAAACAGAATGATTAGTAGATTTTTTTAACAGGAACATTCTCGCCCAGTTTGGAAATGGTGTCCAGTGATACCTGGACAGAAGACCGAGTGCAAAACATTTTCCCGGGTTTCACCGGGTGGTTTATATAGCGCCTTCAGAAACTATTCACACCCCTTGACTTTTTCCACATTTTGTTGTGTTTCAGCCTGAATTTAAAAGGGATGATGATTTTTGAAAACGTTTCAAATTAAAAGCTGAAATGTCTCGAGTCAATAAGTATTCGACCGCTTTGTGATATGGCAAGCCTAAATACATTCAGGAGTAAAAATTTGCTTAACATAATAAGTTGCACGGACTCACTCTGTGTGCAATAATAGGGTTTAACATGATTTTTACCCCACACATACAATTATCTGTAAGGTCCCTTAGTCGAGCAGTGAATTTCAAACACAGATTCAACCACAAAGACAAGGGTTTTCCGATGCCTCACAAAGAAGGGCATTGGAAAGATGGGTAAAAAAAAAAGCAGACATTAAATATCCCTTTGAGCACGGTGAAGTTATTAATCACACTCTGGATGGTGTATCAATACACCCTGTCTCTACAAAGGTACAGGGGTCCTTCCTAACTCAGTTGACGGAGAGGAAGGAAACCGCTCAGGGATTTCACCATGAATGCTGACTTTAAAACAGTTACAGAGTTTAATGGCTGTGATGGGAGAAAACTGAGGATGGATCAACACACATTGTGGTTACTCCCCTCCAGGGCTGGTTGTCCATAATAAATCCCTCTTAGTGGTCCTCTCCTGCATACATTCAGTACGGAGCAGGAGTTTCTGTCCTTTTCAGTTGCTTTGAGTTAAGTTTACAGTGAGTTTAAAGGCACAATCAATCACTTTATCCACTCCTTTTCAGTCTTTTTGTACAGCACGGCCATGTATGAAATATGTAGCTCATGCATCAGTATACGCATATGCATTCTAGTCAATAGCGGATAAGGTACCTCCTGTAAGAGCTGATGGTCCACAGAGTGAACTCTCCGAATCCTCTATCCAGAACCCCTTCCCTCATTGTCTGCTCTCCCACATACATACATCCATAACTCCCATCCTCTTCCCTGCCCCGGGTCCCACCCCTCACATCAGAGGGGCCGGCTGGAGTATAGTTTGGGCTGCAGGGAGACGGAGGGCTTGGGAGACTCCCTGTGGTCGTCAGGGGGTAAGGAGAAGGTGCAGTGGGCCGTGTTCTTCACCGCTCCCCCCGTGAAGCGGCAGCACAGCAGCGAGCGGAGGTGGCGGAACACGGACTTGCGGAAGATGATGAACACCCAGGGATCCACGATGGGGTTGAGGGCCTGGAAACGGAACGCCAGCAGGTTCTCCTGGTCGTCACCCACCGGCTCAATGGCATTGGCGAAACCGGCAATCTGAGGAGAGTTAAATACGAAAGAGTTCAGTTTATTAGGATCCTCAGTAGCTACTCTTATTAGTCAACATAAAATGTTACATACATTTTATGTGTAGGGAGAGATACAGAAAAATAGAGTGCTGGGGGTGGGCAAGAGAGTAATAAGGGGGAGGCAACAAGAGCGAGGGAGGAGTAAGGACAAGATCCTGTATAAAAAGGCCAGTATAAAATGACAGGACAGAATGTTACAGACAGACAGACAGAATGAGACAGGCAGAATGAGACAGACAGGCAGAATGAGACAGACAGACAGACAGACAGACAGACAGACAGACAGACAGACAGACAGACAGACAGACAGACAGACAGAATGAGACAGACAGACAGACAGACAGACAGACAGAATGAGACAGACAGACAGGCAGAATGAGACAGACAGACAGACAGACAGACAGACAGACAGACAGACAGACAGACAGACAGACAGACAGACAGACAGACAGACAGAATGAGACAGACAGACAGACAGGCAGAATGAGACAGACAGACAGACAGACAGGCAGAATGAGACAGACAGACAGACAGACAGACAGACAGACAGACAGACAGACAGACAGACAGACAGACAGAATGAGACAGACAGAATGAGACAGACAGACAGACAGACAGACAGACAGACAGACAGACAGACAGACAGACAGACAGACAGACAGACAGACATCCTGCCTACAGAGAGCAGCTGGCTAAAAAACATCTCAGCCGCCCCATTCCAATCCCCTTATATCCTGTGATGTATTCAACAAACAGTCTCATAATTGATTACGTGGCCTGGTGGAGTGTTATTGTGTCACAGTGTCAAATGTTTCCCTGTTGCTAAGGCCTGGGAGTGAAAAGTAATAACCCAAAAGACGGAATGGGAGCAGCCCAGGGACTATTACAGGCCTGAGCTGTGCCAAATCCCCATGCAGGAGGGAGCAGGAACAGCGCTCTCTCCTCCCCACCAAACTAGCCAGAACAGACACAATGTCCTGTAATGCACTAACAGACATGGGAGAGGATCAAAAGGCAGAGAACACTGTGCAGACACTGTATTTGCGTTGCCATGTCACCACAACTACAGACTAGAGGTCCACCGATTAATCGGAATGGCCGATTAATTAGGGCCGATTTCGAGTTTTCATAACAATCGGAAATCGGTATTTTTGGGCGCCGATTTGCCCATTTTTATTTATTTATTATTATTATTTTTTACACCTTTATTTAACTAGGCAAGTAAGTTAAGAACACATTCTTATTTTCAATGACGGTCTAAGTACCTCCAGGCTCTGATCAGGCCCTACACCCAAACAAGGGCACTGCGTTCATCCACCTCTGGCCTGCTCGCCTCCCTACCACTGAGGAAGTACAGTTCCCGCTCAGCCCAGTCAAAACTGTTCGCTGCTCTGGCCCCCTAATGGTGGAACAAACTCCCTCACGACGCCAGGACAGCGGAGTCAATCACCACCTTCCGGAGACACCTGAAACCCCACCTCTTTAAGGAATACCTAGGATAGGATAAAGTAATCCTTCTCACCCCCCCCCCCCTTAAAAGATTTAGATGCACTATTGTAAAGTGGCTGTTACTGGATGTCATAAGGTGAATGCACCAATTTGTAAGTCGCTCTGGATAAGAGCGTCTGCTAAATGACTTAAATGTAATGTAAATGTCGTTCAGGGGCAGAAAGACAGATTTTCACCTTGTCATCTCGGAGGACCCAATCTTGCAAACTTACAGTTAACTAGTTCAACGCAATAACGACCTCTCTCTCTCTCTCTCTCTCTCTCTCTCGTTGCACTCCACAAGGAGACTGCCTGTTATGCAAATGCAGTAAGCCAAGGTAAGTTGCTAGCTAGCATTAAACTTATCTTATAAAAAAACAATCAATCATAATCACTAGTTAACTACACATGGTTGATGATATTACTAGACATTATCTAGTGTGTCCTGTGTTGCATATAATCTGACTCAGCATACAAGCATACAAGTATCTAAGTATCTGACTCTGCGGTGGTAGGCAGAAGCAGGCGCGTAAACATTCATTCAAACAGCACTTTCGTGCGTTTTGCCAGCAGCTCTTCGTAGTGGGTCAAGCATTGTGCTGTTTATGACTTCAAACCTATCAACTCCCGAGATGAGGCTGGTGTGACCGAAGTGAAATGGCTGGCTAGTTAGCGCGCGCTAATAGCATTTCAAACTTCACTCGCTCTGAGCCTTGGGGTGGTTGTTTCCCTTGCTCTGCATGGGTAACGCTGCTTCGTTGTGGTGGCTGTTGTCTTTGTATTGCTGGTTCGAGTCCAGGGAGGAGCGAGGAGAGGGACGGAAACTATACTGTTACACTGGCAATACTGAAGTGCCTATAAGAACATCCAATAGTCAAAGGTTAATGAAATACAAATGGTATAGAGGGAAATAGTCCTATAATAACTACAACCTAAAACTTCTTACCTGGGAATATTGAAGACTCATGTTAAAAGGAACCACCAGCTTTCGTATGTTCTCATGTTCTGAGCAAGGAACTGAAACGTTAGCTTTCTTACATGGCACATATTGCACTTTTACGTTCTTCTCCAACACTTTGTTTTTGCATTATTTAAACCAAATTGAACATGTTTCATTATCTACTTGAGGCTAAATTGATTTTATTGATGTATTATATTAAGTTAAAATAAGTGTTCATTCAGTATTGTTGTAATTGTCATTATTACAAATATATATATATATTTTTTAAATCGGCCGATTAATCTGTATCGGCTTTTTTGGTCCTCCAATAATCGTTATCGGCGTTGAAAAATCATAATCGGTCGACCTCTACTACAGACATATGACAAAATGAACTGATGTTTCTGTAGAAATGTAGTAATGCCTTTTGGAGGGAAGGGAATCCCCAAATTGCAGAAAATGACTTTAGCGAAAGAGTCACTTGTCACACACACACACACACACACACACACACACACACACACACACACACACACACACACACACACACACACACACACACACACACACACACACACACACACACACACACACACACACACACACACACACGTTATGTTTTTCTATCCTTGTGGGGACCAAAAATGTATTTCCATTCAAAATCCTATTTTCCCTAACCCTAACCCTTAGTCCTAAACCTAACACAGACCCTAAACCTAACCACTAACCCATACCCTAACCCAGGCCCTAATCCTATCCACTAACCCATACCCTAACCCAGGCCCTAAACCTAACCACTAACCCATACCCTAAACCTATCCCATTCCCTAACCCAGACCCTAAACCTAACCACTAACCCAATCCCTAACCACTAACCCATACCCTAACCCTAACCACTCACCCTTTACCCTAAACCGAATTGTAGACCTAACCCTAAACCTAACACATAAGCTTAAAATAGCCTTTCTATTTTACTATCCTTGTGGGGACCGTTGGGGATTTTAGGTCCCAACAAGGATAGAAGAACCAATGCGCACACAGGCATGCACACACACACACACACACACACACACACACACACACACACACACACACACACACACACACACACACACACACACACACACACACACACACACACACACACACACACACACACACACACAGAGAGAGAGCATGGCCTTGCCCTTATTTCCTCTTCAAAGCTGACAAACCTCACTGTTGCAGGAAAGCTTCCCAATTTAAGGACTAACGATGGCTACATGGGACCACAGCTCATGTAATTCATTACATTCATGGGAGTGGAGGATCAATTATAAATGCAGCAGGTTTTCCCTGATTCCATTGCTGGTCCCATGGCTTGGTTCTGGGCTGCACTGTTATTTATTCATTCACAGTGAAAGGGTGGCCGACTGTAGGGGTGAAATATGTGTCATCCATTGGAGCACGCTGAGGGATAGTGAAGTAAATCTACCATCACTGCCATTACTGTAGCCCCAGGCTGAGTTAGAGGAGGTATATGTTATATGGGCTGTTCTCTGAGTCTGGACAGCGGCAGTAAGGTTAAGGGTCAGACACATAGCTCCCAAGGCAGTAGAGAAGTTAAGAGGCCCTATACTGTACAGGCTGACAATTGTGGTCCTCTGCAGTTCAGTTGGTAGAGCATGGCATGGTGCTAGGCCAGAATAGTAGGTTTGATTCCCGGGACCACCCATATGTAAAAAGAGATATATATATATATACACACTGCTCAAAAAAATAAAGGGAACACTAAAATAACACATCCTAGATCTGAATGAATGAAATATTCTTATTAAATACTTTTTTCTTTACATAGTTGAATGTGCTGACAACAAAATCACACAAAAATGATCAATGGAAATCAAATTTATCAACCCATGGAGGTCTGGATTTGGAGTCACACTCAAACTTAAAGTGGAAAACCACACTTTGATGTAATGTCCTTAAAACAAGTCAAAATGAGGCTCAGTAGTGTGTGTGGCCTCCACGTGCCTGTATGACCTCCCTACAACGCCTGGGCATGCTCCTGATGAGGTGGAGGATGGTCTCCTGAGGGATCTCCTCCCAGACCTGGACTAAAGCATCCGCCAACTCCTGGACAGTCTGTGGTGCAACGTGGCGTTGGTGGATGGAGCGAGACATGATGTCCCAGATGTGCTCAATTGGATTCAGGTCTGGGGAACGGGCGGGCCAGTCCATAGCATCAATGCCTTCCTCTTGCAGGAACTGCTGACACACTCCAGCCACATGAGGTCTAGCATTGTCTTGCATTAGGAGGAACCCAGGGCCAACCGCACCAGCATATGGTCTCACAAGGGGTCTGAGTATCTCATCTCGGTACCTAATGGCAGTCAGGCCACCTCTGGCGAGCACATGGAGGGCTGTGCGGCCCCCCAAAGAAATGCACCCCACACCATGACTGACCCACCGCCAAACCGGTCATGCTGGAGGATGTTGCAGACAGCAGAACGTTCTCCACGGCGACTCCAGACTCTGTCACGTCTATCACGTGCTCAGTGTGAACCTGCTTTCATCTGTGAAGAGCATATGGCGCCAGTGGCGAATTTGCCAATCTTGGTGTTCTCTGGCAAATGCTAAATGTCCTGCACCGTGTTGGACTGTAAGCACAAGCCCACCTGTGGACGTCGGGCCCTCATACCACCCTCATGGAGTCTGTTTCTGACCATTTGAGCAGACACATGCACATTTGTGGCCTGCTGGAGGTCATTTTGCAGGGCTCTGGCAGTGCTCCTCCTGCTCCTCCTTGCACAAAGGCGGAGGTAGCGGTCTTGCTGCTGGGTTGTTGCCCTCCTACGGCCTCCTCCACGTCTCCTGATGCACTGGCCTGTCTCCTGGTAGCGCCTCCATGCTCTGGACACTACGCCGACAGACACAGCAAACCTTCTTGCCACAGCTCGCATTGATGTGCCATCCTGGATGAGCTGCACTACCTGAGCCACTTGTGTGGGTTGTAGACTCCGTCTCATGCTACCACTAGAGTGAAAGCACCGCCAGCATTCAAAAGTGACCAAAACATCAGCCAGGAAGCATAGGAACTGAGAAGTGGTCTGTGGTTATCACTTGCAGAACCACTCCTTTATTGGGGGTGTCTTGCTAATTGCCTATAATTTCCACCTGTTGTCTATTCCATTTGCACAACAGCATGTGAGATTTATTGTCAATCATTGTTGCTTCCTAAGTGGACAGTTTGATTTCACAGAAGTGTGATTGACTTGGAGTTACATTGTGTTGTTTAAGCGTTCCCTTTATTTTTTTGAGCAGTGTATATATGCACGCAGGACTGTAAGTCACTTAGGATAAAAGTGTCTGCTCCATGTCATATATTACTACCCGGGCAGACACACGACCTTGGTGACTACTCAGTGAGCCGTGACTTCGAGAGCTGGTGACAGCCAGACTAATATATTACAGCCTCTCCATTGTTGGCATTTACAAGGCCTCTAAGAATGATGGTTACAAACTAGGAGCCTGTTTAACAGTGATAGATGAATACATAATACATTTTTAAAAAACAGTTTTATGGTAACAGTGTCTGGGTGGGATGTCACACATCAGGCACACTGACACACACCTAGTGATTGTCAACTCACATTTGGATTTATTTGTAACCTTTATTTAGGTAGGGGAGTCCCACTGAGGTCTCTTTTTTTTTTAAAGGAGCCCTGCGTTGTAAGACCAAGCAATTATACATTCAAGGCACAAACCGAGGAAACACACAAAGAAGAACAGACAGCAAAAGAAACATCAAAAAGAAAACAAAAACGCAGGAAATGTGATTTGGATGTGCACTGTGACAGAAAGCTTAATATGATGTTTGTTGTTACGCGCTGCCAAAGCGTCTCAAAAACAACACTGCTTCAGCTACCACCTTCTCCTTGCCACCCAGCCACATATGGCTCTCTGGGCAGACCTGGTATCCTATAAAAGAGACACAAATCACGGGCGCTGCCACCGAGTGTGGGTTTAGAACGCAGGATAGATGTGAGGCATCAGCCGATGGTTAAACATGCTCCATACCGATGAATGTGTGTGGTTTATAAGGCTCTGTGACAGGCTGCAGCAGCAGGGCAGTCTGGGGGGGGGGACAATCCATCAGTAGGAAAAGGCATATACAAGTATAATAAAACACGAGCACACCTAAGGGTGTATCTACCTGGGTACAGTCTGTCTGTGCGGGTGCGGATCAGAGAGGCATGGATACATTATAGGCCATTTGGTGCTGGTCTTTGCTATCAGGAAATAGGCCCCATAATGGACGTCCATAACAGACTATTAGTCTCCATCTTAGCTCCTGGAGGACTGTTACTCCCCTTCCCCTCAGATCCTGTTTCAATGGGAGGCTAAAGTTCTGCGTCTGCACACCCCAGAGATAGCAAAGCAGTGAATCCCAGAGAGCGAGAGAGAGCGTTTGACATGCAACTCCATGTGAAAACAACCACGTAGAGTACCACTTCCTGTTCTCATACATCTTTCTGTGAACAAAAGTCTTGATGATACGGTGTTAGTTCGCAGTCCAATAATGACTTCAGTTGTTCCTGAGAATGAGAGCACAAAGTAACTTTCCTGTGTTTTCATCCTCCTTCCCTCAGCCTGTTATTACAGTCCATCCTCTGAACACTACAGTCCATCCTCTGAACACTACAGTCCATCCTCTGAACACTACAGTCCATCCTCTGAACACTACAGTCCATCCTCTGAACACTACAGTCCATCCTCTGAACACTCCAGTCCATCCTCTGAACACTCCAGTCCAATCCTCTGAACACTACAGTCCATCCTATGAACACTACAGTCCATCCTATGAACACTACATTCCATCCTCTGAACACAGGTTGAATTGCATTTATTTGACCTTTATTTAACTAGGCAAGTCAGTTAAGAACAAATTCTTATTTACAATGACGGCCTAGGAACAGTGGGTTAACTGCCTTGTTCAGGGGCAGAACAACAGATTTTTATCTTGTCAGTTCAGGGATTCGATTTAGCAGCCTTTCGGTTACTTGCCCAATGCTCTAACCACAAGGCTTCCTGCCGCCCCTAAATACACTACAGTGAAAACGATAGTATTTATACCATGGTATACTATAGTATTTGTTTCGTGCTGGCCCAACACTCTAACCACTAGGCTACCTGCCGCCACGAAAGGTCACAAACCAGGGCTAACTTTTGCGTCAATGCATGCGCCCCCCAAGCCCGGAGACTTGGTCTCATCCAGGGGAGTCATTCCTGTACAGTGAACTTTAATCTATGGTGGTCCTTGGAGGTCTATACCCTACCCTAGGAAGCCCGATTGCCTGAGAGTTTTATCATCGACTTAGCACTGAGAAAACGGTGTGTGTGTGTGTGTGGAAGGTAGCTGGACTTTTATGATCAACACCCATTTGAACCCTATTCCCCACAGCCAAACCATTATGGAGAAAAAACGTCTAGATGTCTAGCTTTCAGACAATGTGCGTGTGCCGTCTGCGTGCGCGTGGGAATTCTATCTGTGGAATCACTCGGTCTGTCAATATCTTCCATCTGTCCACCAAAATTAGAACCAGTCCACACAATCCTTTTGTCATCTGTCTGGGGAATCATTGTGTGTGTGTGTGTGTGTGTGTGTGTGTGTGTGTGTGTGTGTGTGTGTGTGTGTGTGTGTGTGTGTGTGTGTGTGTGTGTGTGTGTGTGTGTGTGTGTGTGTGTGTGTGTGTGTGTGTGTGTGTGTGTGTGCGTGCGTGCGTGCGTGCGCGCATGTGCGCGCACTAAGAAAGCCCCAAAAGGCTACAGAGAGACTTCAATGCAGCCATTAAGACTGTACAAGTGCTCAGCAGGCTTCTGTGTATTGACTGGTAACAATAGGAGAGTTATTTACCCGGAAGGCTCAATCCCCAGGCGGTGACTGGACCTGCTGCGTACGCGCCGGCAAGGAAACAAAGCTTTTATCAAAGTATCCAACTACACGATACATAGGTGACCTGTTCAAGCTGTTGTATAAAGCCTCTAATGTACCCTTACTGGAAAGAGTATTATGCTCTGAGGAGGGGTGCATCAGTTCTAGAGGCAAGCACAATGTTGACCAGGCAGGCACCATGAGACACAGCCCATCAGGGCCTGTGGTCTGTTCATAACTCATACTGAGCCTGGCAACCATAAGAGATACTGGGCATCGCAGACCAGAGCTAACACAAGGTTGATATCTCCTCTGTCAGAGGGCAACTTCAGAAAGAGAGAGAGAGAGAGCGGGAGATTGAGGGAGAGGGGGGGGGGAGAGCGTTCTCCTTCAGCTCATCCTCAAATGGTGATGCCTCACCCCAGCAATCGAGCTCCATTGTCATCCTGTGCTTTTCTTGGCAACTATCTGCGTGTTGTTGATCATTATCTCATAATTACCCTTGTATGTTAATCATTGTTACACAGCCTTTCTAACAGATGACTTCTGAAGTAACAAAGAACAGATGTGTGCCAGGAAATATGACACTGTCACTGACTTTACACACACACACACACACACACACACACACACACACACACACACACACACACACACACACACACACACACACACACACACACACACACACACACACACACACACACACACACACACACACACACACACCCATGTTTTGTCCCACCACAATGTTTTTTAAAACATCTACTTAAGTCTTGTTTTTCGAGCCCTGAGAACTTGTATGCACCCATCCGCACTCACACTTACACACGGACACACACAGCCGCACACGGACACACACAGCCGCACACGGACGTGACCTCACACTCAGTGAGTTAGGGAGTGGTGTGGCAGCTGGGCTTTGACATCTTTCCATCCGCTCAGACTAACCCCTCTCTAATTGTGGTCCTCTTCTTTCAGGTCCCGCTCTCTTTCTTCTCCCCTCATCCACCCTCCCGCACTCTGTTTCATTCCCCATCTCTCCCCTCCTTACAAGTCTCTCCATCCTCTCTTGTCATCTCCTGTTTTTCCATTGTTGCCATTATCATGATCTCCCCTCACAAGCTCAACCCTCTCTCCTCTCCTTCCACTCCCACGTTCTCTCTCACTTGCACCTCGGTCTGCTTGCACTCCCCCCTTCAGAAAGCCAGAAAGCTCCTGTTCCGGTACCAAGTCCTCTTTCGTTACCACTAAGGGGAACTGAGGGCAGGTGTTGTAAAAAAAATAAAAAATAAATTTAAAGACTGTTCACGTGAAGCAGCATGTGGCCCGATACACAGCACAAACACCGTCTGACCCATAAAACAGACGAATAGAGACTGAAAAGTGCTGCATTTGCTGTGTAGCAGCCAGCCCAGAACCTGCTAATAGAGGCCACATTAAAGAGGAAGTCAAACTGTAACCACTGTGTCACTGTGCTGGAGTCCTCACTCTCAGATGGCGAAAGAAGACGACTGGATAGGCTGAAAGCACATCTAGCCATGTTGCAATGCCAATAGAAGGTTTCAGCAATAGGCTGAGTAGGCGTTTACCGTTGGATCCCCCTTCTCCAGCTATACATGGTGGGACTGGGACCGACAGACAGAGAACGGAAGGGACAAGAACAGACCAGGAGTGACCAGGACACCCTCGACAGAGGGCAAAACGGGATTTCAAAAAAATGTAACACTCGGAGGAAGCTTGTCCAATAAAAACGCTCATATTTGTTTTGGGACTGAAAATGCTTTCTCCCGTTTTGTGCCCAAATTAGACCAGAAGAAACCTGGAAGGAAATAGCAGAAATAGCAGAATGTTTGTAGGGTCACAGAGGAACACTAGACCTTTCCCCAGAGTCCCTTCCTCTGTAGCATAGAATCTCTAAAGATAGTAAACCCTGTGGTGAGGATTTCTGACTGTCACTCTGATGTACAACTGTGATTACCTCGCAGGTACATGTCTTTGCATGTCTTTTACTATTAAAACTGTTGGCACGTGAGAGAGGCAGGTAGCATGTGATGGGTTTATGTTACACCACAGAGACAGCACGAGCTGTCACTGTAGCCACTTCACAAGCCCTGACATGTAGACTCTCGTTAGGATTCTCTGTGACGAATGGCTTCCAGAACACACCAAACGACCTTCCTGCACATAACCTCAACACACTACTACAAACCTGGGGTAATACAGGGGCGTGTGAAGTAGGACACACCATAGCAAAATGTTTTGAAATGCTCTGCAACAGGAAATGAAAATGGTTTGAGTCTTATTTGAGTAGTTTCGGTAGCATGTCCCCGTTTCACGCAGTCCCCAAACGTTTTCTCCCTACTGAACACACACCAGGGTTATCTTTAGGCCTCTTCAGTATAGCAACTGCAACAGCCACCCACTGACAGCCTCAGTGACAGGGCTGCTCCAAAACATGCGCTAGAGTTGTTGGCATTGGGCTGGTCGTCAGAGAGTTTTCCCTACAACTAATTGATGACTTTACAGCCGTTTCACATGTTCGCTCAAATTAGAGACAGCTACAAATTGAAAACAACAAAAAACACCTATGAAGAGTGAAAGGACGAGTGAGAGAGAAACAGACAGAGCAAGGCTTCAGGGTTTGGCAGGACATTTGTTGTGGTACGCAGAAAACATGATCGACTCAATAAATTTGGCAGGGCGCGTTGACTAAGGGAGAGAGCATGAAAAAGAACCATATGTGGTAGACTGCTTCTACTTCCGGGATATACTGTATTTGGTTTCATGGTCATATCCACTTGACTAATGTCTTATACAGTATGTGTACTCTATATTCAAAGAAAAACATGTCAGAATTTCATCCGGTAGAAGGGAGGAACGCTTCCACCCACTTGGCACAGATGTCAATTCAACGAGTTTCCACTGTTAGTTGAAAGTCATGTAGTTGAGAAGACATTGAAACAACGTTGATTCAACCAGTGTCTGCTCAGTGGGCAGTTTCTTTAATCCAGATGGGACTAACTAAACTCATTACTTTATTGGCACAATGTTTATATTCTGTTAATTTATTCTCAAATAATGTTGTTGACCTGTTGTTGACCTTGTATGTTGTAGAGAGAAAAAAGTATTTCCTCATGATGTCAAGCTTCTGAGGAGGATGAGCTGGCCAATCAGCGGTCTACTCACTTGAGTATTTTTAATGACCGGTATACGCCCACCTTATTCTGTTGTTGGGGTAAGCTCACACCATCCAACACAGAAATGCTGCTTTTAACATGCATAGTCCTGCTGCCAAAATACCAAATCCAACCCCAGTGGCCTCATGGGTGGAATGTTATTCATATTTGTCATAATTAATCAACATTATTTCAAGAAAATCTGGTGTTTCTATGTCAAAAGTTGTATATATATATATATATATATATATATATATATATATATATATATATATGTCAGTCTTCTGTGATGTACATAAAGTGTAATATTGGGATGCAAACTCAAAGTGTACTACATTTCAACTCTTTATCTGGCATCTTCTTTTTTTAAGCCCATAATCAAGAGGTGTGTACTTTTGCTTCAAGGTATAGTTGTTGAAGACTACCAAATAAACGCTGTGTGAACCTGATTTAACCCACTGCAGTAAAACGTTTTAACTACCCATTTTGTGGAAGGAAAACTATTTCACTTATAGGTCATATGACATAGAAATATGGAAACCCTGGACAGTTACTTTAAAAGAGACCGTGTGGGGGTAAGGCCATGTGATAGACTAGCGTCCTGTCCAGGGGGGTGTGCTTGCACCGTACAGTACCAGTCAAAAGTTGCCTCACACGACAGAAACAGGAGAAACAGGAGAAACAGGCTCCTGCTCCTATGAGCCCTTCTTGATTGCACAAGCCAAGCCTCGTGCAAGGCTTGTCGGCTGGGTGGAGCTGGCAGCACACAGGTGCTGTGCTGGAGTACTGGGGCATATCAGGTGAACTCTCACACACACACACACACACACCATATAATGACGACAGATAGAGGGCACCGGGGGGAGTGTGGACCAGAAGGATACACACACTGACCGTCACACACTGAAACAAAAACACACAGACCTATAACTTTCCTCCTTCACACACACACACGCACAAGCACATATTTCTATGAAATATGACCTATAAGTGCAAGATGGCGCTTTGCTTGAAGTCCTTAGGAAACTGTGCAGTATTTGTTTTCTTCTGTGTTTAAAAAATGTTTTATTCATTTTTTTACAAGCATTTCGCTACACTCGCAATAACATCTGCTAACCCTGTGCATGCGACCAATACAAAATTTGATTTGATTCGACACAGCGGACACCTGAGGTGATTGATCAGGGACATAAAGTGTGATCCAAACACAGCTACTGATTAACACACAGTAGGTACACATGAACAAAATCTGATCACAGTCTCCATCCGTCACCTCGATGACCTCCCGCTGGGCACAGATTCAACGTGGATCCATCCATCCAGTGTGTGTGCCCTGTGTGGGTGGCTATGAAAGGAATCGTTGAGAACTCCAACCAACTCTCTCAATTCCCACTTCAGGGACATGTCCTCTGCAATGCCCACCCATTAAACTCTGGACCTCTACATTACTGATGGTGTCACTAAACCTTCCCTTTAAATACAATACACACACATCCCTGAAGGGATTTAGGTTGAAACCAACAGTCCCGTGTTAGAGCAACTATGCTTGGTTGTTTATTGCTGTATATGTGTGTATTGCCATGTATTTAGCAACGTTAAAATAAGTTGACTTTCAGGGGGACAGAATGATGCTCACCTTGGCACTTTTAGTTGCAGGGGGTACATAGTAGCAGTTTTGGCAAGGCCTGTAAAGAGATATGTAAGGGGGTGAGAGGGCTTTTAGCTGGAGTGTAGCAGTAACCCTAACTATGGGTCAGTGGTCACTAAAACACAAAGCCACAGATTCCGAGATGGGGTTCCTGGATGCATGGTTTCAATTATTAGAAATGGTGCAGTCCCCGCTGTCCGCATTCTCTGGCTCTGAGCGTTCTGCCTGGCGGAACATGTGTTCTCCGCAGGAAACGAGACTTCGAGAATGATCAGAGAGATATTTAATAAACAGAGATTTCATTACAGAAAAATGCTCCCTAAACAGCCTGTGAATAAATCTGAATGTACAATGTAAGAGATGAAAACAAAAGGACACAATATTGCCTGCTGGTTTTACAATGTAGGATCATGTTTTAACGGTACACTTATTTGAAAAACTGCAGGGAAACTTCAAACCTGACCGTGAACTCAGAAATAACATAGTATTTGTAACTGGGGAATTTCATTTAATATTCCAATAGGACACGCCATGGTGAATCATTATGACTGCTTGACTGTTGGAATTCCCATGTCTTTTTAACAAGGGTGTAAGTGTGTCTGATGGAGGGATTTGACTCGATATTCCAATAGGATATGAAAAGTTTCATTCAAAAACACTATATGTCCATTTTCAGAAATGTTGGTAAATGAGCTTCTATTGTTTAAAGAAATTATGAAAGGGATTTGTTAGTTTTTCACTATCTAATCGTGGCATGGGGTTGTTCAATGACAGACATGCATTTGTTTCAAATCTTTCCCTTTCAGAGAGACAAATAATCATGTTTTTTTTTTGCAAAATGCTATATATATATATATATATCTGCCTCACTTGCAGAAAAATAAGTAGTACTGCTTGCCTTTACACAGTCAAATGTAACATAACTACATTTTTTTATAAAGAAATTGACAGATTATACATTTGTGACATCGATATTACATTTACATTTGACATTTTAGTCATTTAGCAGATGCTCTCCAGAGTGACTTACAGTAGGTGCATTCATCTTAAGATAGTCTCACCTCGCTACCTCATTTCACAGTCAAATGTACAGGATACGTACATTTCATTCCAGGTCAAATATATATTTTTAAAAATCAGTAATATTAACAGTAATATTTTTCCACACGTGAAGTTACCCATTAGCAAACTTTTCTGATGAAAAAAATAAATAAATGTGACATTTATTATTTTTGAAAATTGCGTTTCGCAAATAAACTCTTCACATGGTGAATCATTATGACTCCGACTGTTGGAATTCCCATTTCCCTTTAAAAGGGTGTAAGGCGAATCCAAGGAATCCAAAAAACTTTCGCCAATTATTCAAAAAAACTTGGATTTTTTCCTAACAGAGAAAAGCTCACAATAACTCACAGTTTAAAAAAAATAAAAAACGAACTGCAACAGGGTCTGCAGTGCAGTCAACTCAAAACCCAGAAGTTATGTATATCAGACATTCTTGCATGTTGCTTTATAACAGCAGTTCAGGTGATTTAGTCACATGACTCCTGGGTTAGATATAGGGTTTGTCCTAATGTGTGTGTGCAGTATTTCACTTCAATGTGTGTATTGGCAGACTTCATTAGATCATGTCCTGAGATAAGGAGCGTGAACCTACGCCTCATACAAGTGGCCTATTGTTCATCACCGACACCTCTAAATCCTGTCACAGGGCTTTCCTCTGCAATATTGACACAACCATGTTGAACAATTGTGTTCTTCAGCTGCTTAATCAATATTTGTAATAGAAACCAAATCATTTGTAATAAGGGACACATTCATTCTGATTTGGTCGTTACATACAGTATTAGACATTTTAACTCTGCTTTCTTGCAGCTTTTCTTGTATCACTTTGGCACATTTTTTCAGATGTAAGTGACATTTTTTCAAAACTAAGAGTCAAAACTCTGAACTAATAACACTTGTAATGGTCCCCAATCTTATGTTCAGAACCTTTGATTGTGCATTCATTACGGGTTCACACATCTTTCACCCGTCAGTCATTCAGTCATTCAGTCATTCAGTCATTCAGTCATTCAAAGTTTTCTGTGAAATACCATTGAGCACCTTTAGTTTAGACACCAATAAATCAGATAACGATAGGCTCACGATTCAGTCATTTTAACTTCCATTATATATTTTTTTTTTTAAATGACAAGACACACATTTCAAAACTGTTATTTTTGAATTGCTGAATAGAAAGAACCGTAGATGGTAAATATACTTTTCTATACAGTATTTGACTATAATTTGACATGCAATAAAAAAAAAAGTTTGAGCCAATGGCAGGTTGTGAGCATGTTGAGAAGTATGTCAGTCTTACAGTCTCATTATCCTTACACAGTACATACAGTGCAGTCGGGAAGTATTCAGACCTTAGATTTTTTTTCCACATTTTGTGGCCTTAGCCTTGTTCTAAAATGGATTACATAATTTTTTCCCCTCATCAATCTACACACAATACTCCATAATGAAAAAGCAAAACAGGTTTTTAGAAATGTTGCAAATGTATTAGAAAATTTAAAAAAAACAGAAAATACATTATTTACATAAGTATTCAGACCCTTTGCTATGAAACTCGAAATTGAGCTCAGGTACATCCTGTTTCCATTGATCATCCTTGAGCTGTTTCTACAACTTGATTAGAGTTCGCCTGTGGTAAATTCAATTGATTGGATATGATTTGGAAAGGCACACGCCTGTCAATATAAGGTCCCACAGTTGACAGTGCATGTCAGAGCAAAAACCAAGCCATGATGGCAAATAAATTGTCTGTAGAGCTCCATGACAGGATTGTGTCAAGGCACAGCTCTGGGGAAGGGTACCAAAATATTTCTGCAGCATTGAAGGTCCCCAAAAACAGAGTGGCCTCCATCATTCTTAAATGGAAGAAGTTTGGAATGACCAAGATGCTTCCTAGAGCTGGCCGCCCGGCCAAATTGAGCAATTAGGGGAGAAGGGCCTTGGACAAGAAGGTGACCAAGAACCCGTTGGTCACTCTGACAGAGCTCAGACTGGGGCAAAGGTTCACCTTCCAACAGGACAACTATCCTAAGCACACAGCCAAGACAAGGCAGGAGTGGCTTCAGGACAAGTCTCTGAATGTCCTTCAGTGGCCCAGCCAGAGGCCGGACTTGAACCCAATTGAACATCTCTGGAGAGACCTGAAAATATCTGTGATGCAACGCTACCCATCCAACCTGGCAGAGCTTAAGAGGATCTGCAGAGAAGAATGGGAGAAACTCCCCAAATACAGGTGTGCCAAGCTTGTAGCCTCATACCCTGAAAGATTCCAGTCTGTAATTGCTGCCATAGGTGTTTCAACAAAGTACTGAGTAAAGGGTCTCGAATGCTTATGCAAATGTGACCTTTCAGTTGCATTTTCTAAACCTGTCTTTGCTTTGTCATTATGGGGTATTGTGTGTAAATTGATGAGAAAAACAAAACTTGTATCCATTTTAGAATAAGGCTGAAACATAACAAAATATGGGCAAAGTCAAGGAGTCTGAATACTTTCCGAATGCACTGTATGTGGGCGAAATCAACAGAAATATTGGTATTGTAAAGCAGTTGTCTAGTGGAAGAATATAGTACAGTGTTGTAAGCCCTTTCTGCCCAATGCAACATAGTACAAGATCACCCTTTCTTATGTGACTTGTCAGCTGATGCATTTTGAGCAGAGAGACAGGTGATAATGTATCTAGGAAATTCAGATAATGAGTGGAATATATACTTATATACAACCCAGCAGTGCATTGTACACTACACTATATTTTCAAATGGGAGCACACAGAGGGACTTGTTCCACTTCGTCCAATTGAATTAGGTGTGACAAAGCTAGGCCCTGTAGGACCTGTCTGGTTGACTGAGATATTTACATTTACATTTAAGTCATTTAGCAGACGCTCTTATCCAGAGCGACTTACAAATTGGATATCAAGAAAGCACCGGGGTCAGCCTTACCATCGACAGACCTCTTCCCATTTAAGTGACCATTGAGTTAATTGTATGGCTAACGAATTACAAGAAAATCATATCGAAAGTAAAGTGAATATTGCATTTTGAAAAGCAGATATGGAATAGTTTGTTGTACTCGGTCAACTGAAAATGTGCTTTGAGAGTTTTGGAACATGAGCCATTTTGATGATCTCTTTAAATGTGTGCTCAGACTTGTGAAAATGTACCCGATACTTGTGAAAATGACGCCAAAGTAATTTCTGTAAACACTGACTGTTCTTGTTTGCAACCAGGTGAATCTTAGTTTTAAACGCTGTCAAAATGTCCTCCCACCTGTAAAGAGTTGAGTTCCCACAAAAGTTTAAATGGCTGCACAAGTCTACAGCCACAACAAAGTACAGCATCAAATATAAGCCCTTGGTGGTGGCCAAACAGATGCTCATGCTTTTTTCCCCCCTCAGAGTCGGGGGGGACGGGTGATGGTATTCAGTGTCAGATCTGATTGATGGCTGCGTCCTGGATAAGACTGTGAGGTCATCACTTTGTACCAGTAGCTGCCACGGTGGACTCGACACAAACCAGCTGTGCTCCTAATTAACAGTTGCCATCTTGCGCTCTCTCCCTCTAACCTCTGATTCCCTCTAACTTGACTTTCTCCCGCAATCTTTTCTCGCTCGCTCTCTGTATGCCATATCTCTTCTAAACCCTCTAACAGTCTTTGTCCCTCACTCGGACCAAATGAACCGTCTACTGCCCTGCTGCACCCTCCTCTCCTCAAACAATAGTTTGAACCCAGGATCCGGACGTCTTATTAGAGTCAACCACCAGTAAAGGTGAACACAGGGACATATCCTCAAAGTTGTGGTGCTTCAAAGGTGCAGACAAGACCGTGCCAACAACCTCGGTTTTGACCAATGAACAAAAGGCTCTGGGAAAATGTATATGAGCCAAAGGAGAATAAAAGGAGGACAGAAATTGAGTGATAGGTTTGTGTGTGGTGTAGTATGCGTGGGAAAGAAACGAGTAGGAGGGAGATTTCACATTCTCAATCAGTTGAGCAGCATATTTAGATTAAGAGCTATGAAACTCCCCGTGTGTCATAAAATCTCCCATAATCTCACCCATTGCAGCCACACTTCAACTACCACACCTTGTAACAGATGACATTCATATTCTGACTATCTCTGAAACTCAGTTAGAGAACACAGTTGATGATACAGTGGTAGCAATACATGGTTATAACATCAACCAAAAAGACAGAAATGCCAACAGGGGCTGTGTTGTGGTCTACATAAAGAACCACATTCCTGTAAAGCTTAGAGACGATCTAATGTTAAATACTGTTGAAGTAATATGGCTACAGGTTCATCTGCCTCACCTAAAGCCCATTGTTGTGGGAAGCTGCTATGGACCACCAAGTGCTAACAGTCAGTATCTGGATAATATGTGTGAAATGCATGATAATGTATGTGATATTAACAGAGAAGTATATTTTCTGGGTGATTTAAACATTGACTGGCTCTCATCAAGCTGCCCACTCAAGAAAAAACGTCAAACTCTAACCAGTGCCTACAACCTGGATCAGGTTATCAGTCAACCTACCAGGGTAGTTACAAACAGCACAGTTAGCACTTGGTGGTCTAATGAAATCATCAACGTGTATTGATCACATCTTTACTAATGCTGCAGAAATTAGCTTTAAAAAAGTATCCAAATCCATAGGATGTAGTGATCACAATATAATAGCCATATCTAAGAAAACCAAAGTTCCAAAGGCTGGGCCCAATATAGTGTATAAGAGGTCATACGATACGTTTTTTTTGTGATTCATATGTTGATGATGTAAAGAGTATTTGCTGGTCTGTGGTGTGTAATGAGGAGCAACCAGACCCTGCACTTGACACATTTATGAAATTGCTTATTCCAGTTACTAATAAGCATGTACTCATTACGAAAATGACTGTAAAATCCCCTTGGATTGATGAGGAATTGAAAAATTGTATGGTTGAGAGGGATGAGGCAAAAGGTATGGCAAATAAGTCTGGCAGCCCAACTGATTGGCAAACGTACTGCAAATTAAGAAATCATGTGGCTAAGCTAAATAAAAAATAAACTATGCTATGAAGCAAAGATAAACGATATAAAGAATGAGAGTAAAACGCTTTGGAGCACCTTAAATAAAAATTTTTTGGGGAAAAAAGCCAACGCGGCTCGATCATTCATTGAATCAGTTGGCTCATTTATCACAAAACCCACTGTGTACCAACCGTCTAGAATTGTCAAATACTTTAATGACTTTTTCATTGGCAAGATAAACAAACTTAGGGACGCTGACACTACATATCCATGTATATCTGACCAAATTCTGAAAGAAAATAATTGTACTTTTAAATTCCATAAAGTCAGTGTAGAAGAGGTGAATAAAATATAAGTCACCGGGGTCTGACAACCTGGATGGAAATTTACTGAGGATAATAGCGAACAATATTGCCACTCCTATTTGCCACATCTTCAATTTAAGCCTACTAGAAAGTGTGTGCCCTCGGGCCTGGAAGGAAGCTAAAGGCATTCCGCTATCCAATAATAATAAAGCCCTGGCTCAAATAGCCGACCAATCAGCCTGTTACCAACCCTTCGTAAACTTCTGGAAAAATGTGTGTTTGACCAGATACAATGCTATTTCACAGTAAACAAATTGACAACAGACTTTCAGCACGCATATAGGGAAGGACATTCAACAAGCACGTCACATACACAAATTACTGGCTGAGAGAAATTGCTGATAAAATTATTGTGGGGGGTGTCTTGTTAGACTTCAGTGCAGCTTTTGACATTATCGATCATATTCTGCTGCTGGAAAAACGTTTGTGTTATGACTTTACACCCCCTGCTATAATGTGGATAAAGAGTTACTTGTCTAACAGAACACAGTGGGTGTTCTTTAATGTAAGCCTTTCAAACATAATCCAGGGAGAAGCAGGAATTCCCCAGGGTAGCTCTTTAGGCCCCTTGCTTTTTTCAATCTTTACTAACAACATGCCACTGGCTTTGAATAAGGCCAGTGTGTCTATGTATGCGGATGACTCAACACTATACACGTCAGCTACTACAGCGACTGAAATAACTGCAACACTTAACAAAAGCTGCAGTTAGTTTCGGAATGGGTACGAAAAAATAAGTTTGTCCTAAATATTTCCGAAACTAAAAGAATTGTATTTGGGACAAATCATTCACTAAACTAATCTCAACTACATCTCGTAATGAATAAATGTGGAAATTGAGCAAGCTGAGGTGACAAAACTGCTTGGAGTAACCTTGGATTGTAAACTGTCCTGGTCAAAACATATTGATACAACATTAGCTAAGATGTCTATAATAAAGCGCTGCTCTGACTTTTTAACAACACTATCAAAAAGGCAGATCCTACAGGCCCTGGTTGTGTCGCACCTGGACTACTGTTCAGTCGTGTGGTCAAGTGCCACAAAGAGGGACTTGGGAAAATTGCAGTTGGCTCAGAACAGGGCAGCACAGCTGGCCCTTAAAAGTACATGGAGAGCTAGCATTGATGAAATGCAGGTCAATCTCTCCTGGCTCAAAGTGGAAAGAGAGATTTACAAAAATAGGTAATGAGGAAGTCAGAGGTGTTGACAAGCTGAAGGTACCGAGCTGTCTGTTTAAAATACTATCACACAGCTTTGACACACATGCATACCCAACAAGACATGCCACCATAGGTCTCTTCACAATCCCCAAGTCCAGAACAGACTATGGGAGGTGCACAGTACTACATAGAGCCATGACTACATGTAACTCTATTCCACATCAGGTAACCAATGCAAGCAGTAGAATCAGATTTAAAAAGGAGGTAAAAAACACCTTATGGAACAGCGGGGACTGTGAAGTAACACAAACAGACACAGACACAGACACGCATACAAACGCATGATAACATACGCACTATACACACACATACACATGGATTTTGCATTGTAGATGTATGGTAGTGGAATATGGGCCTGAGGGCACGCACTTAAGTGTGTTGTGGATTCTGTAATGAATGTATTCTAATGTTTTTACAATTGTATAACTGCCTTAATTTTGCCAGACCCCAGGAATAGTAGCTGATGCCAAGGCAGCAGCTAATGGGGATCCATAACAAATACACCAGCCTGCAACACAGACCTGGTCTTGCGTCACACACAGCAGGGATGGGTCTCTGAAGAGCTTTAGCTTGAGTAGCGAGTATCAATACACCCAGTCACTACAAAGATACAGGCGTCCTTCCTAGCTCAGTTGCTGGAAAGGAAGCTCATGGATTTCAACATGAGGCCAATGGTGACTTTAAAACAGTTACAGAGTTGAATGGCTGTGATAGGAGAGAATTGAGGATGGATCAACAACGTGGTAGTTACTCCACAATACAAACCTAACTGACAGAGTTAGTTATTCCATGCATCCTGTTTGCAACAAGGCAATAAAGTAATACCAAAGTACAAGTTTGAACTTTGGTATTGAAGATAAAACTGCTTCTCCAATAGAAATCCCCGATCAGACTTGCGGGCGATGTCGGCTAGCTAAGATCATGAGTAGCAACATGTTATTGAGTTTAACAGTCATCTACACTCTTAGAAAAAAAGGGTTCCAAAAGAGTTCTTCGGCCATTCCCATAGGATAATCCTTTTTTGGTTCCAGGTAGAACGCTTTTTGGTTCCAGGTAGAAATATTTTGGATTGCAGGTAGAACCCACTGTGGAGAGGGTTCTAAACGGAACCCAAAAGGGTTCTACCTGGAACAGAAAGGGTTCTACCTGGAATCAAAAGAGTTATTCAAAGGGTTCTCCTATGGGGACAGCTGAATAACCTTTTGGTTCTAGATAACACCTTTTGTTCTCAGAGTGTAGAGCTGAACTGCACATGTGCAGGCTGTCAAATCAAAAGTCACTCCTTTGATATAAAGTTGTTTTTGACAACAACAACAACAACAACGAAAGGAAAACGTGTCAGTTTGTCACTATCACACGGTTAGAGTAATGTTCAATCACTTAACATGTTCAATCACTTAAGACATTGGGCCCCCGAATGTAGGTTGTGTTGGAGATAATGAACGACTAAAGGAGGAAATGTTCACTTCTCTCATTGACTTCTCAAACCCCGAAACCCCCAGGCCTGGTCTGTTTGGTCTGTTTCAGAAGTGTTTCCGGACGTCTCACGACATCGTGCCTCCTCCGGGTTTAGAAACTCGGTGGTAATACATTAAAAGAACGTGGCAAAGCAATTTGTCCATGCAACTCATTATGTGACTTGTTAATTAAGCACGTTTCTACTCCTCAACTTATTTAGACTTGCCATAACGAAAGGGGTTGACTACTTATTGACTCAAGACATTTCAGTATTTCATTTTAAATTGCATAATTCCACTTGGACTTTATGTAGGCCAGTGACGACACATCTCTATTTAACCCCATTTAACCCCGTAACACAACCAAATGTGGGGGGAAAATGGGGGTGTGAATACTATCTGAAGGCACTGTATCTCCTTCAATCTACAATGTATGTTCTTAACCCTGGGCAACAATGGCCTTGGAGGCTCACCGGGATATTGGTATCCACAGTAGACCGCCAATGATACGTTTTTCAATTCAATACTTCTTGAATTTCCTTAAAATTCCCTTGTTTTTTACATAAATGCACTGTAATTTAAGCTTTAAAAACATATGTTTTTCTCCCTCTCTCTGCCCCATGACAAAATGTGTAGGATATCAGGAAAATTAGCTTGAAAACTGCAGACAACATTTTCTTCCCAGGGCCTGAGACGTGGTTCATCCAGCCATGTACTGCCAAAGTAATAGTAAAACTCCTTATATGCTTTTTTGAACTCACTCGAGTGGTGTTCTGATCATGAGGGGGGTCGCTGCTGAATGTACTATCACAATAGGCGTCCCCGGACCCAAAACGTTTGAGAACTCCGTTCTAAGGTCCCTCCCAATGCGTTTTCCAATAGGTCTTATCCTTACAAGGCGAGGCTGCCAGAGTATTGAAAACAGTGGTGGCAATCATTTTGACAGCTATCATTTTTACATGTTTTTTTGTATGACTTGTTAATCAAAATCTCTTTTTCAGAGCAATTGTATTAGTACAAAAAAAAAACATGGGTATACATTATAGCATTATACATTTCATGCAGTCTTTTATCATGGATGCCAATCATTTGGGACCTGACTGTGTACACACACACACACACACACACACACACACACACACACACACACACACACACACACACACACACACACACACACACACACACACACACACACACACACACACACACACACACACACACACACAGGTAGAGGCTAATGGAAAACAAATATCCGCCCACCCTCCCATTGTCGTTGGCATCAAGATAATGATTGGCAGTGGTGAGAAGGTGTAGGAAGATCCTGAACATATATGGCACAGAGAGAGTGAGAGAGAAAGATGCACGCAGAGCAGAATTAGGCCGATACCCGCTAATTATCAAAATCCAGATAAGAGGTGTAAAATTCTACAACCACCTAAAAGGAATCGATTCCCAAACCGTCCATAACAAAGCCATCACCTACAGAGAGATTAACCTGGAGAAGAGTCCCCTAAGCAAGCTGGTCCTGGGGCTCTGTTCACAAATACAAACAGACCCCACAGAGCCCCAGGACAGCAACACAATTAGACCCAACCAAATCATGAGAAAAAAATATTATTATTTCTAATCTGTCAATTAACAAAAATACAGCGCAAACTAGAATGCTATTTGGCCCTAAACAGAGAGTACACAGTGACAGAATACCTGACGCCTGTGACTGATCCAAACTTAAGGAAGTGTGCCACAGTGTGCCATCACAGAGGCATGATTTGTGATCTGTTGCCACAAGAAAAGGACAACCAGTGAAGAACAAACACCATTGTAAATACAACCCATATTTATGTTTATTTATTTTCCCTTTTGTACTTTTTGCACATCGTTACAACACTGTATGTATACTTTCGGGACTTCTGTGTGTGTAATGTTTATTTAACTTTTGTTTATGATCTACTTCACTTGCTTTGGCAATGTTAACATATGTTTCCCATGCAGACAGAGACAGAGACAGAGACAGAGACAGAGACAGAGACAGAGACAGAGACAGACAGACAGACAGACAGACAGACAGACAGACAGACAGACAGACAGACAGACAGACAGACAGACAGACAGACAGAGAGAAAGAGACAGAGAGAGACACACAGAGAGAGAGACAGAGAGAGAGACACACACAGAGAGAGAGAGAGACACACACAGAGAGAGAGAGACACACACACAGAGAGAGAGAGAGACAGACACAGACAGAGACACAGAGAGAGAGAGAGAGACAGAGAGACAGAGACAGACAGAGAGAAAGAGACAGACAGACACAGAGAGCGAGAGAGACATTTTGTACATGCACACTTAAGGGTCTTAGCTTCATTGTTCTAGCCCTTTTTGTTCCTGAACTGCTGTGGTGGTCTCTTTTGTACATGCACACTTAAGGGTCTTAGCTTCATTGTTCTAGCCCTTTTTTGTTCCTGAACTGCTGTGGTGGTCTCTCTCTCTCTCTCTCTCTCTCTCTCTCTCTCTCTCTCTCTCTCTCTCTCTCTTATGTGAATCCATTCATTTTTACGGAGTAATTAAATACACTTGTATTTAGAATTCCATTGTCAGACATTTATTTATTGCCTAATTATCTTTATGGAGTCATATAAGCATTTTAATAGGCCAACCGCTAGGTCTTATTACGAGTCGCATGTAATGTATGTACAATATACTGTATATTCGCATATCAAATATTACTGCCCACCACAACCTCTGTAAAAACAGCAATGTATCTACCACTCCCATCGTTCACCAGACCAACAGATCAATCTCTACCCCAAAACACACCACCAGATGGTCAGGACCTCCTGTTTGGAAGTAAACTAACAAACGAGTCCCGAGCCATCCATTGATCAGCATATGCAGGACTTCAGCCGATTGCTCCACCTCTTAGCGAAGAAGCCGGGCTGCCAGAGGTCATTAAGGACTAACAGGGTGGCATCATGTTGCCGGCTACTATGAGGCGATGGCTCATGGTGACGTTTATCAAAATTGGCTTCGTTTTCAAATTCTCTGGTGGATCTGTGTAATCTGAGGGAAATATGTGTCTCTAATATTGTCGTCCATTTGACAGGAGGTTAGGAAGTGCAGTTCAGTTTTACACCTCATTCTGTGGGCAGTGTGCACATAGCCTGTCTACTCTTGAGAGCCAGGTCTGCCTACGGTGGCCTTTCTCAATAGCAATAATAGTCTCTCTCTCTCTCTCTCTTCTTCTCCCTTCCCATACCTCAGTTCCCCTCTTTTTCTCTCTGTGCCATATCTGTTCAAGATCTCCCCGCAACAGCTCACCACTGCCAATCATCAGTCTTGATGCCAACGAGAAAAGGGTGGGCGCGTGGACATTTACCCTGCAGGATATATCCTTTCTGCTCCTGTGATGCGTTTACGTTAACCCCTCTCTGTGCCACACGTCGGATGTGTGGGTACAGGGGCAGGTGGAAAGTGTGACGCACCAAACGTCACCCCGTCTGTGGTGGCCGAGTCTGTGCACTGCCAAACCCATCTGAACCAGTTGTCGGTTAGCAATTAGTTATTTAGACTAAACAGAACATTGTCTTTCACTGAGACGTAACGTAACAGCATTTAAAGCTGTGCCTGGGAGCCTGTGGACACAGCAATTACTACTGGATCTAGAGGGTGGAGACATACACAGAGAGCCTGCTGGCTAGCTTTTTATCACGACACAGCGGTGACCTTTCCACCAGCGACCTGGATGAGCCTGACAATAGGGATCTCGATTTCTTTAAACCCTGCCTAGAGCACCTGGGACTAAATGGAGGCTCTGGCTTGTCTAAGTGTTTCACTCACCCTCCCCGTTACAGGATTCTCTCCATCCAGTAAAGGCCTGAACTTTCATACGGATCGATGATTGGATGACGTCTCCCCACACATGCAACACTAGCTATTATTGAGCCGGCGAATGCCTTTTCTAAAGGCCAAGTTGGCATCACATTACCAGAGAACAGCAAACAGCTCTCCTTACCTTACAAGCTAATCTTTGCTCAAAGTAGCCTCGGCGTCACACTGGGATTCTGTCTTCTTTCCCACTCAGATCCTGAAAAGGATCGACGCAGGAGATGAGGAGCAGGTACAGGGAGGGAAGGTTTAATAGCCGACGGACATGAAACGGAACAGGAACAGCGTCTGGACGGGAACACATGACAAGCATTTAACGCGGACACAGAGAACACCACCGAGGAACAGACAGATATATACAGGGGCAATCAGCCACGTGAAGGAGTCCAGGTGTATCCAACAAACGTAATGATGGTGCCAGGTGCGTGTAAAGACGGGTAGCTTGGCGCCCTCGAGCGCCAGGGAGGGGGAGCGGGAGCAGGCGTGACAGATCCCACAGTCGGGATCTGCTCAGTTCATGCGATTACGTTGGAATTTCCAGACTGAAGGAGAAGGACATTTCTCAGGCTGGCATCCACGACCAAGGCACGTTAAGCCTCAACGTCTGTACAACATATAGGCAACGGAACATTCATTGGAACATTGCAAAAGCCATGAACAAACGATCCTTTGAACGTTACGGAGGTCACAGACACAATAATTGCAGAAGAACAGGTCAATATTGTACTGCTGAGCAAGGCACAGTACGAAACGTCAATCTAGAACCTGAGTCATTCAACCAAAGCATCTTTTGGCTGGGCCTTAAAATCGTGGTTTGGACCGATGTTGATCGTGGTTTTGCGTATGTAGGCGCCAATGTGAACATTTCAACACTTTTGTGCTTACTGTACACTAAAGTGTTCTGATCCCATGTCCCTCTTTCCTCATTTCAACCCCGCCCTCTATTGCTCTCTTTATTGATGAGTAACCTAAAGTGCTGATGCTTCACCTGCACGAGTAGGAAAAAAAACATAATATACCATGGTATACATACTATAGTATTAACTGTGGTGTTTTTGCTGACTTTACTGTGGTATTGACTGTAGTATATTTAGGGTGGGCAGGAAGCCTAGTGGTTAGAGCGTTGGGCCAGTAAACAAAAGGCTGCTAAATCGAATCCCTGAGCCGACAAGAGCGTTCTGCCCCTGAACAAGGCAGTTAAACCCACTGTTCCAAGGCCGTCGTTGTAAATAAGAAGTTGTTCTTAAAATGACTTGCCTGTTTAAATAAAAAATATTAAAAAATATACAGTTAACTCTAGTATAAATACTGTAGTAAAAGAAAACTGTAGTAATTAATGTAGTGTCTTTGTAGATGATAGTATACTGTATTTATAGTTAACTATAGTATAAATACTGTAGTAAAAGAAAACTGTAGTTTATACTATAGTAATTAATTGTGTTTTTGCAGATCGTAGTATATACTATAGTCTTTTTTTAAACATTTTTGACACAGAAGTGGAGGCTTTCTCCTTCAGGAAACCTACTGGAGAAATAGTAAAAGACCACATTCTCAATAACCTGTAGGGAAATCAATATGGCCTACACTTGGCATGTAGGTTTCCTACTTATGGTGTCACAAACTGGGATATGGTGGAGGTAGTATTTATAGTCTATATACTGTAGTATTTACTATCATTTTAAAAAGTGTAGTATTTTTGGGGTCTGTAGTATTTTTTTCAGACATTACTGTAGTATTTACTAGTAGTTGTTTTTGTCTCCAGATAACACTGTAGTATTTACTGTAGTACTCTACAGTATACTACAACATTCTATAGTAAGTACACATGATCGAGGGATACTACAGTGTCGTTTGGTATTCTACAGTATACTGCAGTTTACTATAGAATTCTATAGTAAGTACTGTAGTATTCTATAGTATTTTTTCCATGTGGGTAGTTCCCTAGAGGGCGATTAGGGGACGTACGGGGGACGGATAGGGGTGATGGTCAATGAGGTGAAAGGTACGCTACAGGCAGGCTATTAGTCTGGCCCTGTCAGATGAGTGGGCATGTGTTAACCATATATAGTAAGGAAATAACAGGAGGAGAGGTCTTGGAAGTGGGTTTGTTATCTCTTTCACAGAGCACATCTACTCTCCGGAAGACTCCAAACTAGATATGCGGAACTGTGACAACAGCAGGATAAGGTATGCAAGCAGGGGAAGCAGGTAGCCTAGTGGTTAACAGCATTGGGCCAGTAACCCGAAAGGTCCCCAAGCCGACTAGGTGAAAAATCTGTTATTGTGCCCTTGAGCAATAGCACACAGACCAAAACAATGGACCATGCACGGCTGCACTCCCACATCTTTCTCCCTTAAATGTGGTTTGTTATGATCAACTTGCATTCTTAACCTCTTATCACACTGACAGAGGGATAAGAGGTTGTCTTAGCTTGTAGAAAAGAGCAGACGCTCTGACCTATCCATGCAGACCTCAGTCCTACAGGTTATGGAAATGTTGCTACACTCCTCAAAAACAATACAGTAAATACTGCAGCATACTACAATTTGCAAAAATTCTACAGTAAGTATTTATACTATAGTAAACTGTAAATACTACAGTACACTACAGTTATGTCATTTGCAGACTTAACTTTTCAAAACACTACACTGAATACTACAGTAAAATCCGCAAAAACACTCCAGTGAATACTATAGTATTTCTACCATAGTATACTATAGTATCTTTTTCATCTGGGTGAATTACACTCATCACAATTCGACACAATTTGGTTGATACTTTGATTGGAACCTATTTTCACCCACTCAAGACAGCCAAAAGTTTGTTGATTACCCAATCTATTACCACTGTGCTTTACACCAGTGGTTCCCAAACTTTTTATAGTCCCGTAACCCTTCAAACATTCAACCTCCAGATCTGCATGGAGGAATGGGCCAAAATACCAGCAACAGTGTGTGAAAACCTTGTGAAGACTTACAGAAAACGTTTGACCTCTGTCATTGCCAACAAAGGGTATATAAAAAGGTATTGAGAAACTTTTGTTATTGACCAAATACATATTTTCCAGCATAATTTGCAAATAAATTCATAAAAATCCTACAATGTGATTTTCTGGATCTTTTTCTCATTTTGTCAGTCATAGTTGAAGTGGTAATGATGAAAATTACAGGCCTCTCTCATCTTTTTAAGTGGGAGAACTTGCACAATTGGTGGCTGACTAAATACTTTTTGCCCCACTGTAACTCTGCAATGTTGATTGGAGAGTCTCAGTCTTATTAAATAATTTTCCACACACAGTCTGTGCCTCTATTTAGTTTAAATGCTAAGGCCGAGGATCCACTCTCACATAGGTACGTGGTTGCAAAGGGTATCAGTGTCTTAACAGCGTGATTGGCCAAGGCAGAATACTCTGAGCGCAGCCCAATCCAGAAATCTGGCAGTGGCCTCTGAATAAATTCAAATTTTCACAGAACCGCTTGTTGCAATTTCGATGAGGCTCTCTTGTTCAGATATCGGTCAGTGGACTGGAGGCAGGGCATGAAAGGGATAACGAATCCAGTTGTTTGTGTCATCCTTTTCGGGAAAGTACCTCTGTAACTTTGCACCTAAGTCACTCAGGTGCTTCATCACATTTTACATTATTACATTAAGCTTCAGTTCATTTGCCAAAAAAAACCTGTGTGTTGTCCTTGTTAATACAGACGGAGAAGAGCTCAAACTTCCCATAGCCTTAATTTTGTCAACCCACATTGAATATAGTTGTGGAGAGTCCCTGTAATCCTAGATTCAGATCATTCAGGTGAGAAAAAACATCACCCAGATAGGCCAGTCCTGTGAGAAACTCACATCATGCAAGCGGTCAGACAAGTGAAAATGATGATCAGTAAAAGAAAACTTTAAGCTCATCTCTATATAAAAAAACGTGTTAATACTTTGCCCCTTGATAACCAGCGTACAAAAGCGTTATATGGTCGCTGCCCATTTCATTGCATAGTGCAGAAAATACACGAGAGTTCAGGGGCCATGCTTTAACAAAGTTAACCATTTTCACCGTGGTGTCCAAAATGTCTTTAAGCTTTCAGGCATACCCTTGGCAGCAAGAGCCTCTCGGTGGATGCTGCAGTGTACAAAGCAACTGCTTGCATAGGACCACCCACTATGTCTCCCTGTCATGGCTTTTGCGCCATCAAGCAGTTACGTTTGGTTACATACGGACAGTTAGTGGAATTCTGCGATAATTGGCTACCTGTATTTGATATTGTGTTGTTATTTTGCTGAACACTGATGGTTTAATTTGATTTTTGGCAGTGAAACGAGGCTACTCAGGCGATCTGGGGTTTACTTGATAGCTACCTACAAAATAGCTAGCTAGAACAAATTTAAAAAGATTAAAAGCTACAAATAAGTTCTCCAGAACTGTTGGAAAATATAAATGGACTGTTTGAAAATGTGAAGAATTATTAATTATTTAAAAAATATATTTAGATATATTTTTTTAAATGTGATTCACATTTTTATTTGGGGTACCCCGACAGGTGTAAGTTTGAGAATACCTGCTCTATATCAAATTTCAGTATGCCCAGCCAATTGTTTTTTATGCCTCAAGGGAAAGGTTTGCACAAAAGATGAACATACAAATACACCTACACATACACCTACACATACACCCACACATTAACACACAAAACCATTTCACCCTCCATATAATTCATATCATAGGCATCATAGTACTGTAGAGCTCTTTTTACTTGCACAAATATAGCTGGGTCACCTCGTCCTGCCCCTATGGGTCCACAGCCCTGCAGCGCCCCAACCCAACACACCCCACTCAGCTTTAGGATCTTAGTGAAACATTCATTATTGGGTTTCAGGTGTTTCAGACTGTCAACAGTACAGCAGACTCCCAGAACCAGGAATGAGCAGCCCAGCAGCTAAGGATTGCCTAAATCTCCCACGTGGACATGTTTTCAATGCAAACTCCTTTTGTCGGTATTCCACATAAGGCTTCCAGACCTTATGACAGTTGCACAGTATACCCTCAATCTCAAAGCAAATCTAGTGGTACTGTACATAAACTTGACATTTCATCCATAAATTATGGGAGGATAACCAACCTTCCAAAGAATGGCAATGCATTTATTAGCCACTGTAAATGCTTGGTTACACCGTTTCTTCTGATAACAGTCTCCAGTATCAACATTTCAAAGCAAATGAAAACGGGGAGAAGGCAGAATCCGTAGACATGCTGAGATAAACGGACATACTCTTTGCCAGAATTCAGCCAGCCTTCACAAGACCTCAACATATGGTATCAGGTAGGCTGTCATTGCAAATAAGAATTTGTTCTTAACTGACTTGGCTAGTTAAATAAAGGTTAAATATATATATATATATATTTAAATATGTCCCCTTTGTGCTTTAACACCTCCAGCAGGATAATAACATTTCTGAGTGCATGCTATTCAGTTTCACTGGCAGTTACTACCCTATGGATGGTCTTGAAATAAATTGATGTCTGAGATGATATGAACATGAGGGCATTTAACATGGCTCATCACAGGTCTTGCTGACCTGTAACTTGCAAAAGTATTAAAAATAGTAAACAGAAATATCTTGTTCTCATAAGTATTCAGACCCTTTTGCTATTAGACTCGAAATTGAGCTCAGGTGCATCCTGTTTCCATTGATCATCCTTGAGGTGTTTCTACAACTTGATTGGAGTCCACCTGTGGTAAATTCAATTGATTGGACATGATTTGGAAAAGGCACACACCTGTCTATATAAGGTTGACAGTGCTGTTGACAGAGCAAAAACCAAGCCATGAGGTGGAAGGAATTGTCCGTAGAGCTCCGAGACAGGATTGTATCGGGGCACACTTCTGGGGAAGTGTACCAAAACATTTCTGTCACATTGAACACAGTGGCCTCGATCATTCTTAAATAGAAGGAGTTTTCTCCAGAGCGCTCAAGACCTCGGACTGGGGCAAAAGGTCTCCTTCCAACAGGACAATGACCCTAAGCACACAGCCAAGATAACGTAGGAGGGGCTTCGGGACAAGCCTCTGAATGTCCTTGAGTGGCTCAGCCCAAGCCTGGACTTGAACCCGATCTAACATCTCTGGAGAGACCAGAAAATAGCTGTGGAAGCGACGCTCCCCATCCACCCTGACAAAGCTTGAGAGGATCTGCAGGGAAGAATGGGAGAAACTCCCCAAATACAGGTGCACCAAGCTTGTAGCGTCAAAACTAAAAGACTGAAGGCTGTAATTGCTGCCAACAAAGTACTTCGTAAAGTATCTGAATACTTGATTAAGGGGAAAAAACAATTTAATCCATTTTAGAATACGGCTGTAACATAACAAAATGTGGAAAAGGGAAGGGGTCTGAATACTTTCCGAATGCACTGCAAGCTACAGATGTTTTTTTTTTGCATTTTTGCATTTAGTTTTTTGCATTGGATGCGTCTCAATCCACCGCATCCGCCGATGTCGCACTTCCGCATCTGTGTTGAAAGGGGACAGAGCTAGAACGATGTTTGTCAGACCACGAGACATCTGAGTTGAAAGGGGACAGAGCTAGAGCGGTGTTTGTCAGACCACGAGACATCTGTGTTGAAAGGGGACAGAGCTAGAACGGTGTTTGTCAGACCACGAGACATCTGTGTTGAAAGGGGACAGAGCTAGAGCGGTGTTTGTCAGACCACGAGACATCTGCGTTGAAAGGGGACAGAGCTAGAGCGGTGTTTGTCAGATCACGAGACATCTGCGTTGAAAGGGGACAGAGCTAGAGCGGTGTTTGTCAGACCACGAGACATCTGCGTTGAAAGGGGACAGAGCTAGAGCGGTGTTTGTCAGACCACGAGACATCTGTGTTGAAAGGGGACAGAGCTAGAGCGGTGTTTGTCAGACCACGAGACATCTGTGTTGAAAGGGGACAGAGCTAGAGCGGTGTTTGTCAGACCACGAGACATCTGTGTTGAAAGGGGACAGAGCTAGAGCGGTGTTTGTCAGACCACGAGACATCTGTGTTGAAAGGGGACAGAGCTAGAGCGGTGTTTGTCAGACCACGAGACATCTGTGTTGAAAGGGGACAGAGCTAGAGCGGTGTTTGTCAGACCACGAGACATCTGTGTTGAAAGGGGACAGAGCTAGAGCGGTGTTTGTCAGACCACGAGACATCTGTGTTGAAAGGGGACAGAGCTAGAGCGGTGTTTGTGAGACCACGAGACATCTGTGTTGAAAGGGGACAGAGCTAGAGCGGTGTTTGTCAGACCACGAGACATCTGCGTTGAAAGGGGACAGAGCTAGAGCGGTGTTTGTCAGACCACGAGACATCTGCGTTGAAAGGGGACAGAGCTAGAGCGGTGTTTGTCAGACCACGAGACATCTGCGTTGAAAGGGGACAGAGCTAGAGCGGTGTTTGTCAGACCACGAGACATCTGTGTTGAAAGGGGACAGAGCTAGAGCGGTGTTTGTCAGACCACGAGACATCTGTGTTGAAAGGGGACAGAGCTAGAGCGGTGTTTGTCAGACCAGGAGACATCTGTGTTGAAAGGGGACAGAGCTAGAGCGGTGTTTGTCAGACCACGAGACATCTGTGTTGAAAGGGGACAGAGCTAGAGCGGTGTTTGTCAGACCACGAGACATCTGTGTTGAAAGGGGACAGAGCTAGAGCGGTGTTTGTCAGACCACGAGACATCTGTGTTGAAAGGGGACAGAGCTAGAGCGGTGTTTGTCAGACCACGAGACATCTGTGTTGAAAGGGGACAGAGCTAGAGCGGTGTTTGTCAGACCACGAGACATCTGCGTTGAAAGGGGACAGAGCTAGAGCGGTGTTTGTCAGACCACGAGACATCTGCGTTGAAAGGGGACAGAGCTAGAGCGGTGTTTGTCAGACCACGAGACATCTGCGTTGAAAGGGGACAGAGCTAGAGCGGTGTTTGTCAGACCACGAGACATCTGCGTTGAAAGGGGACAGAGCTAGAGCGGTGTTTGTCAGACCACGAGACATCTGCGTTGAAATGGGACAGAGCTAGAGCGGTGTTTGTCAGACCACGAGACATCTGCGTTGAAAGGGGACAGAGCTAGAGCGGTGTTTAACAGACCACGAGACATCTGTGTTGAAAGGGGACAGAGCTAGAGCGGTGTTTGTCAGACCACGAGACATCTGCGTTGAAAGGGGACAGAGCTAGAGCGGTGTTTGTCAGACCACGAGACATCTGCGTTGAAAGGGGACAGAGCTAGAGCGGTGTTTGTCAGACCACGAGACATCTGCGTTGAAAGGGGACAGAGCTAGAGCGGTGTTTGTCAGACCACGAGACATCTGCGTTGAAAGGGGACAGAGCTAGAGCGGTGTTTGTCAGACCACGAGACATCTGCGTTGAAAGGGGACAGAGCTAGAGCGGTGTTTGTCAGACCACGAGACATCTGCGTTGAAAGGGGACAGAGCTAGAGCGGTGTTTGTCAGATCACGAGACATCTGCGTTGAAAGGGGACAGAGCTAGAGCGGTGTTTGTCAGACCACGAGACATCTGCGTTGAAAGGGGACAGAGCTAGAGCGGTGTTTGTCAGACCACGAGACATCTGCGTTGAAAGGGGACAGAGCTAGAGCGGTGTTTGTCAGACCACGAGACATCTGTGTTGAAAGGGGACAGAGCTAGAGTGGTGTTTGTCAGACCACGAGACATCTGCGTTGAAAGGGGACAGAGCGAGAGCGGTGTTTGTCAGACCACGAGACATCTGCGTTGAAAGGGGACAGAGCTAGAGCGGTGTTTGTCAGACCACGAGACATCTGTGTTGAAAGGGGACAGAGCTAGAGCGGTGTTTGTCAGACCATGAGACATCTGCGTTGAAAGGGGACAGAGCTAGAGAGGTGTTTGTCAGACCACGAGACACCTGCGTTGAAAGGGGACAGAGCTAGAGCGGTGTTTGTCAGACCACGAGACATCTGCGTTGAAAGGGGACAGAGCTAGAGCGGTGTTTGTCAGACCACGAGACATCTGTGTTGAAAGGGGACAGAGCTAGAGAGGTGTTTGTCAGACCACGAGACATCTGTGTTGAAAGGGGACAGAGCTAGAGAGGTGTTTGTCAGACCACGAGACATCTGCGTTGAAAGGGGACAGAGCTAGAGAGGTGTTTGTCAGACCACGAGACACCCGAAAAATCGGTCTTCTCACAAAATCACCCATAGCATCCAAACTTTTTGTCCTACAAACTATTATGACCCCTGTATGGAAAGATGGGACTGGTCTGAAGTCGGTACAGCCAATCTCCCAGCTTCTACCTGTAGTGTCCGAACCTTTTAGGCTACACACTAATATGTTGTTTTGCTCTAGGATGCCCACAGGCCTCACAATACTCGTCTGAATGTCCCCCTGCTACCAGTTGGGAAAAAATGGATGGAAATACAGTTTTTCTTTATTTGTACTATTTTCTACATTGTAGAATAATAGTGAAGACATCAAAACTATGAGATAATATATTAAATATAAATACATATATTATATACCTGAGATTCTTCAAAGTAGCCACCCTTTGTCTCCATGACAGCTTTGCAGATTCTTGGCATTCCCTGTATTTTGTATTTTTTTAAGTGGTCTTAAAATTCAAAATCAACGAGAAAAAATATTATTGGTATGAACTTCTTAAAAAAAAAAAAATCCACATAGCATTTAAAAACCATGTCAGCCCCTATTATGTCCATGTAGCTTTTTATGTGATTTGTTAAGCCAAATTTTACACCTCAACTAATTTAGGCTTGGTTAAACAAAGGGGTTGAATACTTATGCAACACCTATATTTGATTTATTTTCATTTCTATTCATCTTTAAAAAAAAAAATAGGAATAATCTTCCACTTTAACATGAGTATTTTGTTGACCAAAAGGACAATGAAATCTATTTGAATCCCACTTTGTAACACAACAAAGTGTGAAGAAATTAACAGGGTCTGAATACTTTTGCAAGGCACTATAAATAACCAATGACATTTACAATCAAATCGATAAAAGCATCAGACCATCGAATGTTCACCAGAGAAAAAGGACTTCCGCTCTTATACACATCAGACAGACAGATGTATTACATACACAAACGCATCCCAAAACACAGTCACATCTCGGTGTGATAGATCAGCCACAGTGACGCGCTATAAGCCCTCAGAGCGTCAAGGGCGATTGTTTAACGATACCAATCTATTCTGCCCCGTGTCACAAACGCTTTCGGCAACCACATGCAGGATGTAAAATCAAAGCAGGGTGAAAAGGAATTGAAGGACATATGGGCAGCGCAAAGAGGCCTAGGTAAATACAGTCTGGCAGGGACCAACAAATTACAATACTGCACATAGCTACTGACCTTGAGTCAGATTTGAGAAGTAGGCTCCAGATTGAAACATGAAAGGAAGTCTAAAAGGGGACTTTGTCAGCTGGTGCAATGTCTGCAGTCCTGTTATGTTACACATTGTCGTACCTTTCACCGTTTCACACCTGAAAAATTGCCTCCTCAATAAACCACAAAGCAAACGTTATAAATACCTACAGACTCCATCATCAAATGTTGGTCTGAGCCTGCGATGTTAATGAAACAACCACATTTTCTGTCTGGATTAAATTTAGTGTTGGGGAACCAATCTTATTCGAACCACAATTGCACTCATAACTGTACAGATGTAAAGTGTGGTTACAGAATGACACTAAAATCTCCCTCAGTTTTTGACGTGACATCGTTTTCCAGAAATTCTGTAAATATCTATATTTACTCCGAATTAAGATTCAAAGATGTCTGCAGAAAGAAGGGGTCCGCTATGATAGGACACCTTGAGTTCGAAAAAGTCTATTTTAATTTAATGAACTACGGTAAGTGAAGTGGATTTAACATCTGATAAAACCTGTTAAACTCATTCCAAGGAGGACCAAGTGTCTGCGGGTTTCCGCACCACACTTGTACAGTCGTGGCCAAATGTTTTGAGAATGACACAAATATACATTTTTACAAAGTCTGCTGCCTTATTTTGTATGATGGCAATTGGCATATACTCCAGAATGTTATGAAGAGTGATCAGATGAATTGCAATTAATTGCAAAGTCCCTCTTTGCCTTGCAAATGAAATGAATCCCCAAGAAGTGAATTGACAGCATGCCAGGCCAGATTGCAGAGGACTTGAAAAAGAAGGGTCAACACTGCAAATGTTGACTCTTTGCATCAACTTCATGTAATTGTCAATAAAAGCCTTTGACACATATGAAATGCTTGTAATTATACTTCAGTATTCCATAGTAACATCTGACAAAAAGATCTAAAGACACTGAAGCAGCAAACTTTGTGGAAATTAATATTTGTGTCATTCTCAAAACTTTTGGCCACGACTGTACTTGATTGATGAATTAAGGTCACTAACTAGTAAAGAACTCCCCTCACCTGGTTGTCTAGGTCTTGAAAGGAAAAACCTGCAGACACTAGGCCCTCCATGGAATGAGTTTAACAACTCTGCAATAACAGAATGATGGTAACAGAACGACACCATGGGTCCCTGATCTGTACTATACAGAAATGCATAACTATGAATGTCATTCTCTTCATGGTGATATCCTGAATAGGTACACGAAGGTAGAAAAATGTAATATCCTCATGCTTGGGTATTATTCTACACATTGGCTATTATTCTAATGAGCTCCGCCCCCAAACAAGACCAAATTTGGTTGGTCAGGAATGGACCAAATCTGTACCAATCATAGACGTGTCTATGATTATAGTCGAGACGTTTGGACATCACAGAGTAGCACAGTAGAGTAGAGCACAGCAGAACACAACACAGCCGTGTAGAGTACTGTATTGTTAAGTAGAGTACAGTACACTAAATAATACTGTACTCTACTCTAGTGTGCTTTACTGTACTGTCCTATACTCTACTTATTTATACTGTACCTTGTGACTTGGTGACTACTATGAATTACCATTGTAGCCAATTCAGTTTTGCAGTCATTTTGTTACAGATGTTCTGGTCATTCTGTTACCGATTTGGTAACCGAATGACACATTTTAAATCACTTAATAAATCATAAACCAAATTGCTTTCAGTAAAAACACTAACTAAATCGGTAGGTCTGCCTTTACTTGGTACTTCTGTAAACGTTCAATATTTTTGGTGACAGAATGACAGAATGCTTTGAAGAATTGATCTATGCCTTCACGGAGCCTTTTCCATGAATATGACCTACCTACACTGCATCAAGCAGCACCAGTCCAGCTGGTTACTCATCTCTTCTCCTCTTTTTCTGGTTTTCAATCTCCCCTCCCTCCCTCCCTCCCTCCCTCCCTCCCTCCCTCACCCCATCCATTCCTTCCAGAGTGGACAGATTGAAAGCTAACACATCCTCCTCTTATCAGCCCAAATGCACCACATGCATCTCTTCTTTCCGTCTCGCTCACTTTCGCGTGTTCCAGCCAAGCCTCACTAAGAGCTTGTGGCGGTACTGAAAGCAGACCGCTGTACGAAAAAGCATCTATTCTTCAGCGCCTGGCATTGTGCTCGACTGTACAGTGTTACAGCAACGTGTTTTTGCGTTCCATTAAATAAGAATTGGACAGAGAGACGGCGGCGTGCCTGTGAGTCTAAGTATGTGTGGACTCTACTGTACGTATGTGTGCTCAGTATTGACAGGAGGGGTAAGTGAATTACATAAACTAGACTCTCTATCCCACCGCCACTCGACCATATTAAAGAGGGAATCATAGAAACGCGAGTAGTTTCCTTCCTCCATCCTGCATCTCCTCTTGCTCAGGTGTCCATCATGTTCCAGCAATCTTACACTCTATAAATCCGCATCTCAACTACAGGTCTGGGACTGTAAGGCAAAGCAGCAGGGCTTAGCTGGGAGGAGAGAGAGAGTGCTGCATTGACATGCAACTGTGCTGAACTGAACTCATCCCATACACACTCCTCTATTGCCTCACTCTAATCCACTCATAGTCACACACACACACACACACACACACACACACACACACACACACACACACACACACACACACACACACACACACACACACACACACACACACACACACACACACACACACACACACACACACACACACACAGTGTGGCATGTTTGAGGTGGTGTGTGAGTCAGTCAGTTGGGCGATTCCTTAATAACAGGCTATTCAATTCAACAGCAGACTAACATCCTTAACGTGCCCCGCATGCCTGGTCGGTATTTGGCCATGATTACTACAAGTGTAGATAGCGGGCTAGACTAATTTACCAATCTAACAATTGTTTGTCTAATTGAATGACTGTCAAAGAGAAACAAAAAACAAAGAAACAAAGAGAAACTGCCAATGCACAACTAAAGTGGGTATCGGGTATCACAGGTCCAGGCCAAACCTGCAGGGTAATCTTTCTTACCATCAGCATGTGAATCAAACTGACTCGATCTACACATTTAGTAGTATTTGGCTGGATTTGAATTTCGACAAGTATGCCAAATCATTGCTAGAGTTTGGAGGAAATTCTACCCCCGCGGATGCCGTCTGGTTCAAGAAGTGACTCAGGAGTCAGGACGTGCCTGCATATCCCCCCCCCCCAAGGCATCAACCACATCTCCTGACAGACTGCAGCAAGACAGTTACTTAAAAACCACTCTGTCATCTGTCTGTCTCATCATGGAGTATTACCCACAGGCAGCAGAGAGACCTCAGGGAGAAGATTGGTATGGAATGACTCAAAGAAAAAGGGCAACAGTTGACATTAGTCAATTATCCTCATTCCTTGGAGTTACTCTTTAACTACTTTGGCAACTGGAATGCCATTACTCAACTGTACTTAGTAGCACAAATCAATGATTGAACTTAAATCAAAGGAAACTGGCAAGCTTATTCAGTATGCAATCAAGGACAGCAGGCTTATATCTTTACACTCAAACAGTGACTTTCAGCAAAACATAGATTGTTTTGGTTTCAACCCTCACTATATCAGTATTTCAACAAATGTCCATATGTCTGTCTGTGTGTCTGTGTCTGTGTGTGTGGTAACAGCCAGAAGGGACAGGGACAGGAGGGTGCCTCCCCAACTCCGTGTCAAACCCACTGAACAGCACCCACAAGCAGAGACCCGCCCCACAGCCCTCTGGGAAGGGAGGGGCCAGATCCAGTCCTCCAGGGCTGGCAGGTTTAGCACACACCTCTCAATTAGAGTAGCAAAACACCAACGGTCAGGTTTATTTTACAATCCAAATGACGGTCTGGTTACGCAACCACGCAACCAAACCCCTCTGGGCATTGGATATGTCATAAGGAACGGCCCCATTGGGAGTAGAGGAGAAGAGACAGGCCCGCTTGTTTTTTTTTAAACAGTTTCATCCTTGGAACAAAGTTCTCCCACATCGGATTCTTCCTCAAAAGCATTGTGGTTCTTATTTTCACTTCAATATCAAGACACTAAAGCGATCTAACAGTGAGCGGGATGGCACAGCATGCCATTGTTTACACAGAATGTGTGTACAGAGAGAGAACAGGAGCATAGCGAAGTGGTTTTGAATGTCTAATAGCCACAGTATAACAGTGTACTGTAGGGTCATGACTTAGGTATCAGACAGAATCACATACAAAGAGATCCAGACCGAGAGGATAATACAATTGAAGAGACACAAAGGAGAAAGAGGTCACTCGGCCAAAGGGAAAAGTGAGTAAATACAGTGAGTCGCACAGAGTTTGAGTTGCAGATAAGTCACAGAACGTGTGTCAGTCATAGCTTGGGGCCACACGTATATGCACACACATAATCGAACACACACAACAACAAACGCACAGGGATATGGGTCAGAGAGAGAGAGGTCAGAGGTCAACTCACAGTGAGCGGCAAGGAGCAGACAACGAAGATGACCGTCATGGAGGCCAGCAGCATCAGGTGGTCCATCTCCTCCTCCCCCTGTCCGAACCAGCCCAGACTCATCTTCCTCTTCCTCCCTCCATTCCCCACCGAACCACGCCGTGTCATCTGGCTTCGGTGCATCCGGCACAGGCTGACGATCACCGAGCCGTTGCACACAAACACCGCCACAATCAGCAGCGCCATGACCGAGGCGTAGGACAGCGAGAATGCCAGAACCTTCCTCTCTTCGTCCGCCCCCTCGCCCACCGCCTCCATCTTGATGAAGCACCACGTGCCCGGGCAGTACTGCTTGTGGCGGCCGTAGCCGAAGAATGGCAAAACACAGAAGGCGCAGGTGAAGACGTAGATAAGCAGGAGGGCCACCTTGGCGAAGCTGCGTCGGACGCACTTGGAGTAAAAGTAGGGGTGGCTGATGGCCAGGCAGCGCTCCACGGCCATGGCACAAAGGATGAGCATGGAGGCCAGGCCGAAGAAGGTCATGGCAAAGGCGAAGAGGCCACAGAGTCCCTGGTCCCCAGTGAGCCCCAGCAGGGATCGCTGGCGGGCGTAGCACACAAACACCAATGGGCTGAGGAAGCAGGTTCCCAGCAGGTCAGTCAGGGCCAGTCCCGTCACCAGGATGCAGAAGACGGAGGACTTGGTGCGCCGCTCCTTCTGGTGGACCCCCAGGATGGCCAGGGCGATGAAGTTCCCCATCACCCCCAGGATGAACATCACCGTGCTCACCACCGGGTTCCCGTCCGTGTGGATATGGGTGCTGTTCTCGCAGCTCTCGTTCGACAGCATGACTCGAGGTTCAGTGTGTGTGTGTTGTGTGTCAGGCTGTCAGTGTTGTGGTAGGCCCCCTCAAGCTCTCAAAGCCACCCTTTTTTGGCAGCAGAAAAGGCTATGGTAAGTGTTAAGACCCATTCCACTGGGCAAAATCCGGTTGAATCAACATTCTTTCCACTCATTTCAAGCAAAAATGTCAATTTGATGTCCCTAAATTAACCTCGAAAACAATTTTTTTCACCCAACTTTTGACCTAAATCCAACATGACATGGTGACATGTTTTGTTGATTTCAGGTTGAATTCACGTTAGTTGACAACTCAAAACTAGACATTGAACTGACGTCTGTGACCAATGGTTTGGCATTGTTGAATCATTGTGATTCAGTGGATTTCCCCCAAATTGTTTCCATTTCTCTTGTTGCTCTTCTGTAAAGTTTCCAAAGTCTCCAAGGTATAAAACGGTTCTCTTTCTTAAAGAAAACACGCAGCTATTTAGGGATCCATTGCGCAAGAGCAGTTCAAACGATATTGGCATTCATGAGTAATAAATAACACTGTGTATAGGAACGAAACAAGCTCAGCTCTTACCAAACGGGTCTCAATTGGCGATAAAAATCGACTGCCACTCCATATCTTTTGATCAGTCTGTTCTATAGTCCCCGTTGTCCTTCTCCGGAACTCTACCTCTCCGACTGTCGCAAGCATCTGTCTGACAGCTAGTGATAAAGAGTGGGCAGTGCATGTGTCACATTCTGCTCTCTCTCTCTCTCTCGCACTCTTTCGCCCACGCGTTGCCTACACTCTCTCTCTCTCTCGCGCGCACTTTCATTCTCTCTCGATCTCAGTCCCCGAGACTTTTAAATGTACTGCTCTAGGTCATATCTAGGTCATAACATATCAGAAATACTACATGTTTCAAAGACTATCCGCTTTTCGAGGTGATTCGAGGTGATTTTTAGGTTTTCAAATGTTTCATAATTTGCATATGGCAAAAATATTTTTCTTCTCTAATTTTCTCTAACCACCTTCAAGAAACCCAGTGACGAACCATACCGTACTATATAGCCTTTACATTACTATTTTTTTTGTTATAAAAAAAATATGAGACATTTAATTACTTACAAAGTCATCTTTATTTTGAACTTAATTTCTTTGCCTCGGAATTAATGATTTATTAATTTGATACCTCATCCATGAGCTAGAATTGTGTAATTCTATGTATTAGGTCATTAAGATTATTTTTTAATATTGTTCTAATATCTTTAGAATTCAGAGATTTTGGGCCAGAATACAAACCACAATCACAAGCTCATTATGATGCAACAATTAGCTAAATATTAGAACCCTAGAATGTTACAACAACCAGAACAAACAACGGAAAAAAACGCATCCATTCACTAAACTACTTTTTTAACTCTGTAATTGGACGGAATTCGCGGAGGTGAGACTAAATCTGGCCAACTGTGGTCAGAAAAAAATTGCCTAATGTGTTAAAAAGTTTCAGACTTAAGTAAATCAGTAAAAAAAAAAAATAGGCTTACTCACTAACATTTACTAGTTGATAGCAATTATCCTTAGGATAACTGAAGTCATAAATCTGTCATGGTCATTTACTGAAAGTGAGGAGATGGAGAAAGGCAACAAGATGAGGGAGGAATGAGAGAAAGAAAGACAATGAAGGGCTGCTGAGAATGAGAAAGGAGATTGAGACTTGTAACAAGGTAGACCACAACCGATGGAAGCTGGATAGAGAGGTGAAGGAGAAAGGCAACAAGGTGAGGGTGGACCCAGAGAAAGAAAGAGAAAGGCTAATTAAAGAGTTGCTTAGACAGATCAGGGAGAAGGAGGCTTCTATTGAGGTAAACCACTACCAATGGAAGCCATAGAGAGAGTTGCTTGAGAAACAGAGACAAAGTGAAGTGTCGGACAGAAAAAAGATGGAGCTCAAGATGGCAAAGCTGAAGGTTCAGAACATACTGAACTTGGCCGAGATAGGAGAGGTGACAGTGGAGAGTACCAAGCTGTTATCTGAGAACGAAAGGGAGGGAGAAATGTTGAAGAAACAGAGAGAAAGATTAATGGCAGACAAAGAAAAGATAGAAGTCAAGATGACGATGGAGAAGATACTGCACTTGGCCAAGATTGGGAAGTTGACCATGGAGAACACGAGGCTGTTAGCTGAGAATGAAAGGCAGCGAGAGGTGTTGGACAAACAGAGAGAAAGCACAGCGACCGACACACAAACGTTGGGGGACAAGATATCAAAGGAGAAGATGTCCTTGGCCAAGTCAAGTTATGGAAGGTGACAGTGGAGAACAATATACTGTTAGCTGAGAATGAAAGGGCGGAGAGGGAGAGGGTGAGAGAGAGAGAGAGAGGGTGAGAGAGAGAGAGAGAGAGAGAGAGAGAGAGAGAGAGAGAGAGAGAGAGAGAGAGAGAGAGAGAGAGAGAGAGAGAGAGAGAGAGAGAGGAATGAATGGAACCTCATAAGAAATGGTTTGGAGACAGCTTTGGCATCAGCAGACCAGGAGAGGAATCAGACACGAGTAGGCTGGAAGGAGGACAGTTTGGAGACGGGCCAAGGCTGGCCTATGAAGCCTCTGGAATCAACGGGGGTAAAGATGGGTGAAGGAGGAGGAGGAGGAAGAGAAGATTAAGAGGAGGAACACGCAGGCAGCAGAGGTGTGGATGACTGAGCTGAGAGAAAAGGAGAGAGCGATAGAGGCTCTGGAATGAAAAAAGAGAATGATTCTGTACCTGCATGGACAAGAAAAGAAGGGATGACAGATGGAAATGGAGAGGTTGGAGCTTACGGGGGAGTGGGAGAGAAAGAATAGTGAAATTAAGAAAATGCAAATGGAGAAAGACAGATGGGCAATAGAGAAGATAGATATGGTGGAGAGGATGAAGGAGGCTTATATAATGTAAAGCTGTACCAGATGCAGACTGTCCTGAGGTTCAGTGAGCAAGAGCAGTCGCAGATACAGTGCTCCATTTAATCAGTCACAGTTCAGGGAGGTCACAAGCCACCTCCTAATGGTTATTCTATCAGATTCAATGGATTAAGTTGTCTGCATGCTAGAGAAGGAGTAACAATAATATCTCAGATCACTGTCTAACATATATGGGCTTTCTCTTTCTCTTTCTTTCTCTCTTTCAGATGGAAATTGAAATTGCCCAGATAGTCAGGGCAAAGCAGGAGAACATGGAGAGGAAGGAAAGAGAGATGTTGGAGAAGAACAAAGTGAAAGAGCTGCTCAGAGCTAGAAAAGCAGTGAGTAAGGAAGAAGTCAGGAAGAACAAGGAGAGGGTGAAAGCCCACCTAGACCAGGTGGCAAGGATCTATAACGAAAAGAAACAGAGAAAAAGAAAGAGAAAAGCTGCTGAAAAAGTCATTTGGCAAAGAAAATCCCATGTCGTACATCCCAGACCACGTACTGAAAAATATATTAGAATGCAACACTGTCAGCTCCCATTGTCATGACTTTTTCCACATTTTGTTATGTTACAACCTTATTCTAAAATGGATTAAATAAATAAAAATCCTCATCAATCTACACACAATACCCCATAATAAAGCGAAAACAGGTTTTTGAAATAGTTCAAAATGTATATATATAGATATACACTGCTCAAAAAAATAAAGGGAACACTAAAATAACACATCCTAGATCTGAATGAATGAAATATTTTTAATAAATATTTTTTTCTTTACATAGTTGAATGTGCTGACAACAAATTCACACAAAAATGATCAATGGAAATAAAATGTATCAACCCATGGAGGTCTGGATTTGGAGTCACACTCAAAATTAAAGTGGAAAACCACACTATAGGCTGATCCAACTTTGATGTAATGTCCTTAAAACAAGTCAAAATGAGGCTCAGTAGTGTGTGTGACCTCCACATGCCTGTATGACCTCCCTACAACGCCTGGGCATGCTCCGGATGAGGTGGCGGATGGTCTCCTGAGGGATCTCCTCCCAGACCTGGACTAAAGCATCCGCCAACTGCAGAACGTTCTCCACGGCATCTCCAGACTCTGGCACGTCTGTCTCATGTGCTCAGTGTGAAGCTGCTTTCATCTGTGAAGAGCACAGGGCGCCAGTGGCGAATTTGCCAATCTTGGTGTTCTCTGGCAAATGCCAAACGTCCTGCACCGTGTTGGGCTGTAAGCACAACCCCCACCTGTGGACGTCGGGCCCTCATACCACCCTCATGGAGTCTGTTTCTGATCATTTGAGCAGACACATGCACATTTGTGGCCTGCTGGAGGTCATTTTGCAGGGCTCTGGCAGTGCTCCTCCTGCTCCTCCTTGCACAAATGCGGAGGTAGCAGTCCTGCTGCTGGGTTGTTGCCCTCCTACGGCCTCCTCCACGTCTCCTGATGTACTGGCCTGTCTCCTGGTAGCGCCTCCATGCTCTGGACACTACGCTGACAGACACAGCAAACCTTCTTTCCACAGCTCGCATTGATGTGCCATCCTGGATGAGCTGCACTACCTGAGCCACTTGTGTGGGTTGTAGACTCCGTCTCATGCTTACCACTAGAGTGAAAGCACCGCCAGCATTCAAAAGTGACCAAAACATCAGCCAGGAAGCATAGGAACTGAGAAGTGGTCTGTGGTCACCACCTGCAGAACCACTCCTTTATTGGGGGTGTCTTGCTAATTGCCTATAATTTCCATTTGCACAACAGCATGTGAAATTTATTGTTAATCAGTGTTGCTTCCTAAGTGGACAGTTTGATTTCACAGAAGTGTGATTGACTTGGAGTTACATTGTGTTGTTTAAGCGTTCCCTTTATTTTTTTGAGCAGTGCATATAAAAAACTACAAAACCTTATCTACATCAGGATTCAGACCCTTTGCTATGAGACTCGAAATTGAGCTCAGGTGCATTTTTGAATAATAAATATTTTTGCCAAAATGTCTAAAAACCTGTTTTTGCTTTGTCATCATGGGGTAGTGTGTGTACGTTGATGCGGGGAAAAACGATCTCATCCATTTTATAATAAGACTGTAACGTAACCAAATGTGGAAAAAGTCAAGGGGTCTGAATACTTTCCAAATGCACTGTATCTGACCTTCTCAGTATTGATTTATAGAATTTTGAACGTGTTTGTTCGACCTACAGGTTGCCCTAGGCTATGACACTGGAATGTTCTACCAGCGCTTTACAAAAACGTAGATACCCAAGGGTGCACTGTCTCAAACGGTAGACATATCTGTCATCATTACTTTTCACAGGTTGAGGGAAAGCAAGAGAGAGAGAGAGAGCAGACCCTGTGCAGTGTAGCAGTTTTAACAGGGCTTTTGCCTTCCTAATGGCCAGTCAAACATGTTCCCTGGTGTTAATGCCTGTGTAAACCACTGCTAATGTGTCACTCGTGTGTGTGTGTGTGTGTGTGTGTGTGTGTGTGTGTGTGTGTGTGTGTGTGTGTGTGTGTGTGTGTGTGTGTGTGTGTGTGTGTGTGTGTGTGTGTGTGTGTGTGTGTGTGTGTGTGTGTGTGTGTGTGTGTGTGTTTGCGCGTCCGCACTTGTGTGCGTACTGGTTTTAATGTACCCATCACAGAGATGCGGAGTAAGACGATTCATTCAAGCTGTAAAGCTTCCTAGCAGAAATGAGCCATAGCCTCCACACTCTTCTCTGCTCTCCTCTGCCCAGATGACCCATTCCAAACATCCCCCGTGACACTGGTCTGTAATGAAGATAGATGTGTGCTGGTATCCTAGATACTACCCAGGTGTTACAGATCATAGTGCCATCACTTATAACGGTGTGGTGGTGTGAGCAAGGCCATTGGATTTAATTGTACCTCCAATGTTTAATGTGCCTTTAATGTGATTTGATTTGGCGCAGAGAAAATCTAACTAGGGCTGTCAGAGAAATGGTTTCCTTGGCGAGTAACGGTTCCTTTTCCATTGAGTCAAGGTGTCTTCATTGAGCAGTACCAGTAGGAATATAAAAAACTACAAAACCTTATCTACATTAGGATCCAGACCCTTTGCTATGAGACTCGAAATTGAGCTCAGGTGCATTTTTTAATAATAAATATTTTTGCCAAAATGTCTAAAAACCAGTTTTTGCTCTGTCATCATGGGGTATTGTGTGTACGTTGATGCGGGGGAAAACGATCTCATCCATTTTATAATAAGACTGTAACGTAACCAAATGTGGAAAAAGTCAAGGGGTCTGAATACTTTCCAAATGTGCTGTATCTGACCTTACCAGCATTGATTTAGTAGGAATTGTACTCCGAGAGATGTTAACAGATGTTACGTGGAGAGTTTGGAGATGTCTTTATTGGCCTGACTCACTTCCAGGTGTGTGTGTGTGTGTGTGTGTGTGTGTGTGTGTGTGTGTGTGTGTGTGTGTGTGTGTGTGTGTGTGTGTGTGTGTGTGTGTGTGTGTGTGTGTGTGTGTGTGTGTGTGTGTGTGTGTGTGTGTGTTCGATTGTGGTTCTTCTTACAGATGGGAGATTTGAGTTTCACCGCCTCCGCCCGTTTGATTAAAACATTACTCTGATTCATCACATCTGTCTCATCTGCACCTGGAGGCACTAGTTTGTCCCACAGAGCTCATTTTTAACAACATCTGATACATGATGTTGCCAACAGTAGGATACACACACACTCTCCGGGAATGATCAGTCTGCCTGGCGGCCTATTTGCCTAACGAGGCTTGTTATAGGCTCTCGTTATAAAATATGTATATGCCCATATGGAATTATCTGGAAAAATCGGGGGAATCAGCAGCAGCTTCACACTAAGTGCACCTGCTCCCGTTCTCCATAGCGAGTGCTTTTCCATCGCGGAATGCTGCAGTCAAACATAAACCGTCATCGCTGCCAAATTAGCAATAACACTTGGGTAGCTCTGTTTTGCCTCTGCAGCATTCTGTTTAGCTTTCACCTTTTAAGCAGTCATGTTCTGGACGCATTGAATGCATTGATTGGTAGACACATTTTTCAGCCAATGGTTGTTGGGTTGTGGTAAGAGTTTGTTTCTTTAAACCTACCTTCATGTAGCTCAAGGTTTGTCATTTGAATGGGCTGGCCCCTTTCGCTTTTGAGGTACAGGCCAAAAAGATGCTGTGAAACAATACAATATGGCCTGCACTTTGAAATACTCAAACGCACTCGGTACCTTTGTCGTAGCAACAAGACTGTACCAAAACATTTGATGTGAAGCATTTCCATCACGTCAGCCATGTTCTCATACCAAACACGTCGGGACGAAAAGCTAAGACCTCGACCCCTTTCCCTTGATCTGTCCTTCCCGTCCCACTATCTTTCCCCCATGCCCCCTGGCACCATGAGAGGGGGGTGTTTCAAGTCTACTGCCCATAAAACAAAACACAGTGACATCTTTTAAATAAACACCACCCAGACAAAGCAATAGAGAAGGGCATGGGCCATGGAGAGAATATGCACGCAGAACCAGGGAGGCCAGCATTAATATACCAACTACCACACCGATGTCACAACTCTGACATTATTTACATAGCCCCCATATTGAGATAGATTGTTGCCTCTGTGTCTGTTGGAGTACTGGGCCTTTAATGTACGGGAGCTTATGAGTAAGCTGAGGATAACAGTAGAGGTAGAGTACGTTAAACCTTCGCCTGTTGCTCCAGGGTCATAGGGTTTACTCTCTGACATGTTTAAAGAACATACACCATTTCAAAAAAAAAAAAAATGTTTCACCCCCTTTTTCTCTCCAATTTCGTGGTATCCAATTTGTTAGTAGCTACTGTCTTGTCTCATCGCTACAACTCCCGCACGGACTCGGGAGAGGCGAAGGTCGAGAGCCATGCGTCTTCCGAACCACAACGCACGCTGCGCCCGGCCCGCCACAGGAGTCGCTGGTGCGCGATGAGACAAGGATAGCCCTGCTGGCCAAACCCTCCCTAACCCGGACGACGCTAGGCCAATTGTGCGTCGCCCAGGAACATACACCATTGATTGGTATTTATTGATGTCTTTCGTTTTTACTGTTATGCTTGCTTGGTTGAAGAACAAACAGGTTAGGTAAGTGGTCTGATGGCTGAGTACCGCATGATAACAATCTCCAACCCACATAATGTGACCTTGTGAAGTATTATTTGAGTTGAATCCCATTCTCAATGCATCATAGTGACAAACCTCCATGAAGGCACTTTGGTCTTGAATTTCGTAACGTTCCACTGTTACAGCTGACCTACTCTGTAATGGGTTCAGTGCCTGTCCGGATACTTCGCCAGAGACCAGAGCAGAAATAGACACTCGAAATGGACTAGAGGAAATAAACTGTGGAATTGAAGCCTTTGAGAGACGTGTTTTTATATTACAGACGTTAAATATCTCCCTGAAATGATTTCACAAGAGCCCTGGCCTGGGACGTCAGCGCTGTTGGTAATAAACTAAACACCAAAAGGACTTTGTGAGCATCTCAGATTTGGCCGCACAGAGACGGTCCTCCTGGCCCAGGAGTTAGCCTGGGAGGGGGGACGAAAGGGCAGAAGAATGCTGCTGTTTCTTTGAAGCCCACTCAGTGCTCTGCTCTGCTCACTCAGAGATGGTGACATCTCACCTGGAATCTGCTCTCGTGTACTAAGGTTGGTGTGTTGTGGCCTTTTTGTCAGAGATCGGAGTGGAAGCTCGTCAAGGTTTGAAGCAGCAATAAATAGAGCAGACATCTGGTGATATGTGCAGTCTCTCACTCATGCAAGCCCACACAAGCACACACACACAGACATGCACACCCGCGAGCACACACACACACACACACACACACACACACACACACACACACAAAGGCAGATGTTGGTGAGCCATACAGCCATTAACCACAACAGGAGCGTGGTATGATGCATCAATGGTATGATGCAGACACAACTGCGCGGCTAGACGTCTCGAGCTCCTATCTGGCTAAGGGGAGAACATTGGACTGATATTGTTCATAAAGGCCACCGGACAGCAGTCCTTTAACAGTCGATGTTGAGGTTAACGATTGAGGCTAGACAGGAATGTAAGAAAGGATGTGGGAATGTCACTCAAACTGCTCCAGATGATCCCAGAGTGGTTTATACCCTCGTACATACCTGACTGACCGTAGCGTCTTCGACCCCGGACTGAATGTCCTCTAAAGAAGAGCGGTGATTGGATGTACATATTGTTTCAGTGACATCAACCGAGGTCCCTTTACGTGGGTAATGTCCCTCTGTGAAATCGTTCAGTCAGTTTTGATGAATTGACTTTCTAATGGATATTACAGTGGTTTCAGTGTACAAACTCTCAAACTCATTAACTTTTTTTGTCCCAATACCTCAGTTTGCCACACTGCCTGACCTTTCGGGAAATCTGAGTCGAGTTTGACGATAAATCCAACAAGTAGCACTAAAAGGTATCACTATTCATCATAAAGTCATTGAACATCCAGCCAATTTCTTTGCTTCTGGCCCCTGTGTTTGTTCCATCTGGGTCAGGGTTGCGTTTAAGATAGATTCCCCTGTCGAGTTAAAAAATAGTTTCCCTGCCTCGGCTGACTCAAAATCAAAACGGGCCCTCAGTCAAGATGGATGATGTGGCACATGATGAGATTGACTTGTATGAAATGTTGACCACCTCCTATCACAGACAGACAGGAATGAGGAATGGCCATTGCTATGAACTCGTGAGTTTAACATCCTTTATGGAGATGAATGGAAATCGGTGTGTTTTACAGTCTACCGTCAGCGGTCTGGATTGACTTTCACCTCTCCGTGATTTCCAGTTGTGAATTGACAACAGTAAACCGGCTCGTCTGGATCTGGTTCTATGCTTGACAAGCAGTCTTTGGTAACATGTAACTGGAAGTGGGCTCTTATGAAATGTTATATTACCTGAAATGTTATATTACCTATATAAACAGATCCGGTAGCACTTTATTTGGGTAGTCTGTCGAGCAACTACAGATGGACTATCAGGGACATCTCAACTATCTACTAGCCCTAACATTAACTCATCCTAGCCCCTTACCCCTTACCCTAACCTAACCTTAGCAAGCAGTTGCTTTAACAACAGAGGGTGTGACCATCTGCAGATCATCGACAGATGGACAATTCTGACTATCCAAAATAAATTGCGGCCATATAGTCATAGCATACGAATGTGGATTTAGTGAAGGATTACGAAACTGTATAGTAAAGCAACGAGCTGTGCCATATTCACAGTGTATTAGGACGGCTCCCACCTACTTCTTTTGTCGACAACACGTCTCTTTTTAGATGTTTACACAACATGTGCTGTCGATGATGTGGCCAAGCAAGTCTGACTCAGCATTAAAATGTCATTTTAAAAGTCCCTGGTTTACTGGACACTTCCCTCAGCTCAATTGATTGGCTAATGTCCGAAAGCACAAGGTGTAATATAAAGAGGATCGCGGTTTAATGTAGGAGGTTTAATCATGGTTTAATATATTTAACATTGTGCATTTCTGAATGGCACGAATAGGTGATAAAATGTCATGGAGATTGATTTCAAATTTTGTGAGAATGGATAAAGAAAGAATTACACCTCATCTGCGAAGAGCGTTGATGGTAGAAGGGAAAATGTGCTTCGATGTGGTCCCAGTGTCTCTTCTGTAATTGAAAGCAGATCGTTATTGGGGACACAGAGATACTGTAGATTCTCAATGTTTCCAGCATTATGGAATCTTCCAATGACAGACATTCCAGTTTGGGGAGAATGTAAAGCCACAAGGGACTGTGTGTTTTTTCTTCAGTCTGTCTGGGAACTGCAGTTGGACTATTCTGGACATGAATATAGTTTTGTTCATGGACTTCCAAAAATACATTTGATCAAAAATTGAAGTAAATGTTGTCAACAGTCTTTCCCATTTCGGTGGTGAGATCTGTTCTGTTATTGAGGCTGTCCCGAAGAAAAGCCGTCTGGTTGCTTAGTTTGCTATTAGGTAGATAAGGATCAGGGTTAGGCTATAAGTAATGGAAATATTAAATACTTTTCCTGGTTGAATCAGTTTGTGCGTGCATGCGCGAGTGCATGTCTTGTTGCGTGTTTGTGCATAAGAACGACATGGGGTCAAATGTGGTATCTTGCCATGCCCAACGAGAAGTAACTTCCTGTAACTGAGAAATCCCCCCCCACCTCTCTCATTCCTGACCCTAATGGTGCCTTGAGATGAACTGGCGTTAACATCCAGACTTCACAAGAGGCAGTGCAGCACAGAGGATCAACCAGTTCATTTACCACCTGGTTGTTGTACAAGTCTTAACATTAGCCCCTTGTCAACCAGCGGTTGACACAAAGGAACACTGAGCAAGTGCCCTCTTGGTTAGGGGAAGACCCCTGTGATGGAACGCATATTGTGTTCCTCCATAGAATACTGGCATGATTCAGCCAGGCCAGCCTCACCATGTCTAATTCAATAGCAAAACATAATGCAATTTAAAAAAACAAAAAACAAATGCAGTGCTCCCAACAAGCAGAGAGTGTAATCAAAATAACATGCTCTGGGTATAACAATTACCTCATCTGGGAGTACACTTTGTTATGGACAACAATGCACAGTGTGACGACTTGGATTCCATATCCCATGTTCGCCTGATTAGAAACACCAGAGAGAGAGAGAGATAGAGAGAGAGAGATAGAGAGAGAAGGCGTGACATGATGTAAAACAGATCCTTCCTGAGAAATTGAGCTCACAACGGGTGTGTTTACACAGACAGCCATGTTCTGAAATTCTTTTGACCAATCACATAAGAGCTTTTGATCCGATTGGCCAAAAGACCAATTAGTGAGAAAAAAGACCAGAAATGGGCTGCCTGTCTTAACATAGCCAGAATGACCCCTAGGGTTTATAGGTTTAGGTAGGTATGTGATGTGTAAGAACTGTAGGGAAATGCCAGAAATGCCCCCCCACACTAATTGGTCTTCTGACAAATTAGATGAACAATTTTGCCAATAATTGGGCAAAAGATCAGAATTGGGCCACCTGATTATACCAAACATTAAGAACACTTTCATAATATTGAGTAGTGCACCCCCCTGTGGGTGTATGAGAAGTGGACGTGCTGGTTTTGGGAATCTATATCTGTTGACCTGGTTGGTTGATTGTCAAATATTCACATTTTACATGGAAGGAGGCGGATATTTTTGGAATCCTTGAATATTACTGAGGAAGTAAAGAGTGAGATTTAAGAAATCGGCGAAGAAAAAAACGAAACAATTGAGTGTCAGTAGTTTGGGCTAAAGGTAGGAATGGGGTGAGAAGCAAAGATAAGTTGTTCAGAACAGTTGGATTTACCACAGGTGGTTGTTTGTGACTGTATAAGGCTGCATTTACAATTTACAGAGGCATCCTAATGCTGATCTTATTCCACTAAATTGGTCTTTTACCAATAATTACACTTGTTTCTTCAAACTAATTCAACTAATGAATGATTAGCAGCATGTTTAGATACTGATATTTAGATACTATTATTAAATGAATGGGTTTGGCTTGTTTGATAATCATAAATGTACCATGAAAAACATTATACCTTTGAGGCAACAACACAAAGTCAAATACTTGCAATGAAATTGAAGAAAATTGTATTTGTCACATGCGCCAAATACAACAGGTAGACCTTACAGTGAAATGCTCACTTACAAGTCCTTAACCAACAATGAAGTAAATAAACAATAAAAAATAAAAATAAATAACATATAATTAAGTAGCAACAACAGTGGCGAGGCTATATACAGAGTCAATGTGCGGTGGGGCATCAGTTAGTCAAGGTAATTGAGGTAATGTGTACATGTAGGTAGAGGTAAAGTGATTATGCATGGGTGATAAACAGAGAGTAGCAGCAGTGTAAAAAATGGGGGGTGGGGTGTGGACAATGCAAATAGTCCGAGCAGCCATTTAATCAACTGTTCAAGAGTCTTATGGCTTGAAGCTGTGAGGGGAACGGCACCTCAGTACCTCCAGGCTCTGATCAGGCCCTACACCCAAACAAGGGCACTGCGTTCATCCACCTCTGGCCTGCTCGCCTCCCTACCACTGAGGAAGTACAGTTCCCGCTCAGCCCAGTCAAAACTGTTCGCTGCTCTGGCCCCCCAATGGTGGAACAAACTCCCTCACGACGCCAGGACAGCGGAGTCAATCACCACCTTCCGGAGACACCTGAAACCCCACCTCTTTAAGGAATACCTAGGATAGGATAAGTAATCCTTCTCACCCCCCCCCTAAAAGATCTAGATGCACTATTGTAAAGTGGCTGTTCCACTGGATGTCATAAGGTGAATGCACCAATTTGTAAGTCGCTCTGGATAAGAGCGTCTGCTAAATGACTTAAATGTAAATGTAAGCTGTTAAGAAGCTATTAAGAAGCCTTTTTGACCTAGACTTGGCACTCTGGGACCGCTAGCCGTGTGGTAGCAGATAGAAGTCTATGACTAGGGTGGCTGGAGTCCTTGGCAATTTTGGGGCCTTCCTCTGACACCGCCTAGTATAGAGGTTCTGTATGGCAGGAAGCTTGGCCCCAGTGATGTACTGGGCTGTACGCACTACCCTCTGTAGTGCCTTGCGGTTGGAGGTCGAGTAGTTGCCATACCAGGCAGTGCAACCAGTCAGGTTGCTCACGATTGTGCAGCTGTAGAACCTTTTGAGGATCTGAAGACACATGCCAAATCTTTTCAGTCTCCGGAGGGGGAATAGGCTTTGTCGTGCCTTCTTCATGACTGTCTTGGTGTGTTTGGACCATGTTAGTTTGTTGGTGATGTGGACACCAAGGAACCTGCTCCACTACAGCCCTGATGATGAGAATGGGGGCGTGCTTGGTCCTCCTTTTTCTGTAGTCCACAATCATCTCCTTTGTCTTGATCACGTTGAGGGAGAGGTTGTTATCCTGGCACTACACGGCCAGGTCTCTGACCCCCTCTCTATAGGCTGTCTCATCGTTGTCAGTGATCAGGCTGTTGTGTCGTTGGAAAACTTAATGACAGTGTTGGAGTCATGCTTGGCCATGCAGTCATGTGTGAACAGGGAATCCAGGAGGGGACTGAGCACGCACCCCTGAGGGGCTCCTGTGTTGAGGATCAGCGTGGCAGATGTGTTGTTTCCTACCCTTACCACCTGAGGGTGACCCGTCAGGAAGTCCAGGATCCAGTTGCAGAGGGAGGTGTTTAGTCCCAGGGTCCTTAGCTTAGTGATAAGGTTTGAGGGCACTATGGTGTTGAACGCTGAGCTGTAGTCAATGAATAGCATACTCACTAAGTTGTTCATTTTGTACAGGTGGGAAAGGGCAGTGTGGAGTGCAATAGAGATTGCATCATCTGTGGATCTGTTGGGGCGGTATGCAAATTGGAGTGGGTCTAGGTTTCTGGGTGTTAATGTGAGCCATGACCAGCCTTTCAAATCACTCAAAGTGCTATGGGTCGGTAGCCATTTAGGCAGGTTACCTTGGTGTTCTTGGGCACAGGGACTATGGTGGTCTGCTTGAAACATGTTGGTATTACAGACTCGGTCAGGGACAGGTTGAAAATGTCAGTGAAGAATCCGTCTGGCCCCACAGCCTGTTTAAAGGTCTTGCTCACATCGGCTACGGAGAGTGTAATCACACAGTCACCTGGAACAGCTGGTGCTCTCATGCATGCATGCTTCAGTGTTGCTTGCCTCAAATTGAGCATAAAAGGCATTTAGCTCATCTGGTAGACTCTGGGTTTCCCTTTGTAGTCTGTAATAGTTTGCAAGCCCTGCCACATTCTACGAACGTCAGAGGCGGTGTAGTAGGATTCAATCTTAATCCTGTATTGATGCTTTGCCTGTTTGATGGTTCATTGGAGGGCATAGTTGGATTTCTTATAAGCGTCCGGGTTAGAGTCCTGCTCCTTGAAAGCGGCAGCTCTACCCTTTAGCTCAGTGTGGATGTTGCCAGTAATCCATGGCTTCCGGTATGTCCATACGGTCACTGTGGGGAAGACGTCATCGATGCACTTGTTGATGAAGCAAGTGACTGATGAGGTGTAGAGTCCTCAATGCCATCGGAAGAATCCCGGAACATATTCCAGCCTGTGCTAGCAAAAACAGCCCTGTTGCGTAGCATCCGAGTCATCTGACCACTTCCTTATTGAGAGAGTCACTGATACTTCCTGCTTTAGTTTTTTCTTGTGAGCAGGAATCAGGAGGATAGAGTTATGGTCAGATTTGCCAAATGGAGGGCGAGAGAGAGCATTGTATGCGTCTCTGTGTATGGAGTAAAGGTGGTCTAGAGATTTTTTTTCCCTCTGGTTTCATATTTAACATGCTGGTAGAAATGAGTTCAAATGGATTTAAGTTTCCCTGCATTAAAGTCCCAGGCCACTAGGAGCGCCAGTTCTGGGTGAACATTTTCCTGTTTGCTTATGGCCCTATACAGCTTGTTGAGTGCCGTCTTAGTGCCAGCATCAGTTTGTGGTGGTAAATAGACAGCTACGAAAAATATATATACATCTTGGTAAATAGTGTGGTCTACAGCTTATCATGAGATACTCTAACTCAGGCGAGCAAAACCTTGAGACTTCCTTAATATTACATTTCGTGCACCAGCTGTTATTTGCAAATAGACACAGACCGCCACCCCGTGTCTTACCGGAGGCAGCTGTTTTATCTATGTTGGCTAATAGGACTGATGGTAGATGGGGTTTACTCACTCGCCTAAGAATTCTCAGAAGGCACTCCGACCTCTGCCCCCTTTTTCTCTGCCTTTTCTTCAAGAAAATTCCGGAGAAAGCAGTATATCCTTCGTGTCGGACTCATTCAATATATATATTTTTTTGTCTAGTTCGAGGTGAGTAAATCGCTGTTCTGATGTCCAGAAGTTATTTTCGGTTATAAGAGACGGTAGCGGCAACATTATGTACAAAGTTTAAAAATGTGCGAAAAAAGGAACAAAATAGCACAGTTGGTTAGGAGCCCGTAAAACGTCAGCCATTCCCAACTCACACCAAACAAAAAAAAGTAAAAAAAATGTCAATCACTTGATCAGTTTAACCCTTCTGCAGCTGCTTTTAAATTGGCCCTTGAATTGCATCATCGTCATAATCATCAAGGATGAGTGGTTATTTCAACTGGGAACGAGGTCAAATCATATCCGTGATCTTCTGGTCGGCACGATGGAGCTCTAGAAAGATGCCTGAGTTTCCGACTTGGATGACCGTTTAAAGTTATTTTCCCCCAGTCGGATCTCATCTCGTCGTTGTTCCCAATTCCAAGTTGTTTTGAATGCGGCATATATTCCGGGTTGAAATCACACACTGGAGAAGTGTCATTCCCTAGAGCAGGGTTTGTAGTGCTAGGGCAAAAACCAAAACGTGCACCTGGGGGCCCCAGGACCGAGTTTGGGAAACTCTGTTCTAGAATGGGCAATCAGCAAACATTCGCCAGGCCCAGACATGTTGCAAGTGTTACTTTAAACTCACTCCTCTGGCTGCTGACTCTCTTTGGGTTTGGTTGGCCTAAAATGATTTTCTTCTATCTTTTTCTCCACACAAGAGTTAGAAGGGATGCATATTGCAAAAAGGAAGTGTGTGTACACACACACACACCATGTTAAGTTCCACACTGGTTTGATTTTAGGCACAAATACGTCACTCAAGGCAGTAATGTACAATGGTTGAACCAGAAACATGTGTGACCTTCCCACCAATCATTGTGGTTCATTCAGTGATTTACTGTATGTTCCACCACATTATTCAGCTACATACCTCAGGATACGTCATACAATGTTTGTTTCTTAACTGAAACATGTTGAATTAATGTGTTTGAAACTCATGACAACAAACAGTACAATGCCTGTGTTTATACACCCTGAAATAGATCGGATAAGATTGGTCAAAAGACCAATTGGTGAAAAGAAGATCAGAATTGGGCTGCCTTTGTAAACACAGCCATAGCCTTTAAAATGTGTTTGCAATGTATTCCAAATATTTGGCACCCTCTGAAGTTGACAATGTCGTCAGAACAAATTATTACTATACAATTGATTATTTTAAGAACTTTCAAAAACATTTTGATACAGCCTTTTAAAAAACAATTTCTTGACTCCTCCCTGGCACACATTACCATTTGTGCGCAACAGAAGCGATGACTAAATAGTTCCCATTTCTGCCAAGTTATCCTCCCCTGCATCCAGTCCTAGCCTCTCTCACTCTGCCCAATGCCCCAGACCACAGGCCCTAGGAGGAGTAGCTGCCAGACTCAAACAGTTGGATGACATGGAGCCTCGGTGTTTCCAGGGAGGTGGTGCCAAGGCGGTCGATCCCAGTGCAGGTCACAAACACCCCGGCATTGGGAAGGCTGGGAGCCCAGGCTGGGACCAGGGCTTGGGCCTCGGGCCCCAGGTTGAGTAGCACCACAAAGTGGAAACAGCCCAAGGAGCGCAGGAAGGCGAGGGGTCGACAGGGGTCGACGAGGGGAACAGGGTGGAGTTGGAGGTGTAGGGGGGGGGGATGTGGTGTTGAAGGGGAGGAAGGGGAAGCTCCCATAAATGAGAGATTCTTCTCTGAGGCGACAGCGACTGAGGGAGTTGAACAGAGCCAAGGCAGAGCATTTGAGCTTCCTCTGTTCCTGAAGGATAGAAGGGAGGAACAGATCAAAGGAAAAAATAGACCTGTCATTCTGAGAGACTTTCTGTGGTATAAACATAAACCACGTGCCAGAGGTCGTAGAACCACGGAGCTCAGATGTGGTAATACTGTAGGTATGTGAAGACCAACAAGCGTGATATTATTTTAGACTAAAATAGCCCATTTGGACTACAAACCCCAACTGAGTCGTTCAGTTCATTGGTCTTATCTGCCTCATGTTCCCAGCTCATTTCTGCAGACACATTCTTCACCACAGAAAGAAAGCGATTCACTGGTGTTGCATTGTACTAAAGTATAAGCACATCAGACACAGTTAGTCTGTATTGCATCCCTAGAACCCAGGTCTCTTACTGGTGAACGGGCTATTTCTTCTCCGTACTTGACAACAGGTGATTCAGGTAGTGTCATCATCTGAACCAGGAGTATTCTGTGCAACACAGGTGATGCTTAACCGCCCACCTGGCATCACACACACCCTATTGATGTCATTTTGCCAATAAGGAGTTGGACACCATCCTCGCTAGCCTGTGAAAGAACGATCAGAAAGAATGTCGGGTCATTACCGTCCAACTGGGCCAAATTTTGCCGTGGGATGTTGACAGGTGTCGCTCCACAGCAATGGCCACTTCCTGTCAGGACAGGAGGTGATGCACGTGCGGCAGCAGTGACATCATAACTAGCTCCACCAATGAGATGTTGGCTGATGGGCTAGAGGTATTCAGGGCAGGTAGAGACTGTTTCACCACTACAATCCTACACAGATGACACACACAGGTTACATTCCAACTTCAATCACAACTACTTTGCTATAAAACATTAACTACATATTCCTCAATTCTAACAGATTCCTTACATATATCAGACTATATTAGTAACTAAACAAAAATAGAATTTAGCTTAAAACAGGTATAACAGTACATGTGAGTTGTGTATAATTTGTTCTGTATGTTAAGTGTTAGTAGTGCCACAGCACCTCTCATCATCTGATGTGCTGGAGATCAAATCAAATCAAATATTATTGGTCACATACACATGGTTAGCAGATGTTAATGCGACCCCCACTCGGTCAGGGTCTAAAACGAACAGACAACACGAACAGACAACATAACGTTCAGTTAAAAATCTGTGCTTACATGAACTGGAAATAAATTGGTCTGGCTTTGATTGTTTGGCAACCAATTTTGAGCACTGTTCAACAGTCTGACCTTTTCTGAATATGCAGAGTCTGCCACAGATTCAAAATCATTCCACACCCTGTTCCAACCAAAATCTGAGTGAATACTGAGGTAAACATAACTATTATTAAAACTCATTCAGTCTACATAACAATTGAAACCAAGATCTAACAATTATACTCATCAGTGGTGTAAAGTACTTAAGAAAAAATACTTTAAAAGTAATACTTAAGTTGTTTTTTGGGGCATCTGTACTTTACTATTTTTATATTTGTGACTACTTTTACTTTACATCACTCCTTAAGAAAATATTGTTGTCACGACTTCCTCTGAAGTCGGTCCCTCTCCTTGTTCAGGCGACGTTTGGCGGTCGACGTCACCAGTCTTCTAGCCATCGCCGATCCACCTTTAATTTTCCATTTGTTTTGTCTTGTCTTCCCACACATCTGGTTTCAATTCCATCAATTACATGTTGTGTATTTAACCCTCTGTTCCCCCCATGTCCTTGTCCTGTATTGTTTATTGTAAGTGCTTGTGCACGTTATGTCTGGTGTGTCAGACCCGGCACCGGGGGACCGGGTCTGGCTCTCGACCCGAAACCTGCCCCTCCACCCAAAACCTGCCCCTCCACCTGCCCTACCGGAAGTTGGGTCCGTGGTTTGTGGGGCCATTTAAAGTCCTGAGGAGAGTGAACAAGGTTTGTTATAGGCTTCCCCCCGATTACCGTATTAACCCCTCATTCCATGTGTCTCTCCTCAGGCCAGTGGTGGCTGGCCCGTTCCAGGAGTCTGAGGTGCGGAAGGTTCCTCCGCCCCCTCTGGACATCGAGGGGGCCCCGGCGTACTCCGTCCGCTCCATACTGGATTCGAGGAGTCGGGTGAGTGGCCTTCAGTATCTCGTGGAGTGGGAGGGGTACGGTCCGGAGGAAAGGTGCTGGGAAACACAGTTTTTGCTCTCCTGCGTCTGACTTCTCTGCCGCCAGTACGCACCCCTTACAATTGTACTTTTTACTCCATACATTTTTCTTGACACCCAAAAGTACTCATTACATTTTGAATGCTTAGCAGGGCAGGAAAATGGTCAAATTCACACACTCATCAACCGAACATCCCTACTGCCTCTGATCTGGCGGACTCACTAAACACACTTGTTACTCGTTTGTAAATTATGTCTGAATGTTGGAGTGTGCCCGTGGCTTACCGTAAATAAAATAAAAACAAGAAAATGGTTTGCTTAATATAAGGAATTTGAAATTATTTAATCATTTTACAATTGATACTGAAGTATATTTTAAACCAAATACTTTTATACTTGTACTCAAGTAGAATTTTACTGGGTGACTTCTACTTTTACTTGAGACATTTTCTATTAAGGTATCATTACTTTGATAGTTGGGTACTTTTTCCACCACTGCTACTACTCATGCAAGACCTATCCTCCCTGAATTGAGCCAGAGAGGTCAGAGGGCACAGCAGAGTCGTTGCCTACTGAGTCTTGGGGTCCGAACAGGTCCAGCTCACAGAAATCAATAGAAGTTTGAATAGTGGATCAGAACATACGATGTTAAGTGCATCTTTCAAGGGCTCTGGAAATGTCCTTGTGAGGATACAGGCTGGCTGGCCTCAGCTTAGATCTGCCATTAGTTGTCTTGTCGTAAGGGCAATGATGTTTTGGGTACATACCTGCTTTGAGGCTCTCCATTAGCAGTTGTTGGATCTGAGGCACTGTACCCACTCGCTCATTGATCTCTTTAAGGTCCGGAGGGGACGCGTCCCGATGAAACAGCCCCTTCAGAAAAAGAGCCCCCCACACCCAGGTAGCAGCTCACACATCACAAAACAACTCAGAAACTAGCTTTACAAACAGAGGTTCCCCACACACTAAAATGGAGTGATGTCAATTACTTGACTCAAGTCCATAAAACAGAGAAAGATACTGTTAGGTTGAGATAATTGTACGCAACAGGACCGAGGCAGTGTGACTGGTTTAAACATACAATGAAACAGGAGAATGGATGAAATAAGGGAAGGTATGCAAGAGTCTACAGAGTGGAAATATAATGACTCAGTGACCAGTGGGCCACGGTAGTGGTCTTACAGCTGACAGACGTAGCGGTATTGAATAGTGTATCAAACAGGGAATGTGTTCTCGATGTAGTTCTGAGAAAAAAACAGCAGAGGGCACCCTACTTTCCTTACATGGTTGAACTGCATGTCCATTTTGCAAATGTCAAAGCTATTTTGTGTTTTGACAGTGGTTAAAAGGAAGGGCTTTAGTTATGATGGTTAGAAGAGTAGAGCAAGGTAGACCCATTTAATTATTATTGTGTTTTGCAACTTAATTCTATAAAATGTTAGTGAGTTCACATCCCGAGACTGTCTTGTGTAGGCTTATTGGCCTTTAACCAGCGTTTTCTATGGTCATTTGTGATTAATAAGTAATTAGTGGGAGGGGTTATTAATCCTACACTGGGAAAGTGCTGCCAACACTTCCATACTTCCGTATCCTGCCCCATACCACGAGATTCCTTAAAAACACGACACTTCGATACAGCTACAACCAGTGACTTTTGGGACTTTATAGTAGCAGGTTAGGAGAATTTACACAGCAGCATTGTCTCGGGATGTGTGGGTGCTGCAGCACTCCCTGAATTTTCACAACAGCAGTAGACTGGGCCTTTACAAGTCCTGTATTAGCTGACAGATATAACCGGTTGTAGCGCGGGAAAACAAGTTCAGCAACCCCACCTCATAACTACCTCCCGTGTCTATGTGCAGCAGGTTGGAAGAATTCATGTACAAGGTTAGGATAATTAGGTTAACATTAGGGCTCTGGCTGGACCACTTAAGGACATTGAGACTTGTCCCGGAGCTTAGGGTCGTTGCCCTATTGGAAGGTGAACCTTTGCCCCCGGTCTGAGGTCCTGAGCGCTCTGGAGCAGGTTTTCATCAAGGATCACTCTGTACTTTGCTCCGTTCGTCTTTCCCTCGATCCTGACTAGATCCTGACATCCCCACAGCATGATGCTGCCACCACCATGCTTCAACGTAGGGATGGTGCCAGGTTTCCTCCAGATGTGACCCTTGGCATTCAGGCCAAATAGTTCAATCAGAGAATCTTGTTTCTCATGGTCTGAGAGTCCTTTAGGTTTCTTTTGGCAAACTCCAAGCGGGCTGTCATTTGCCTTTTACTGAGGAGTGGTTTCCGTATGGGACTCTACCATAAAAGCCTGATTGTGGTGGAGTGCTGCAGAGATGGTTGTCCTTCTGGAAGGTTCTCCCATCTCCACAGAGAAATTCTGAAGCTCTGTCAGAGTGACCACCTTCCTGACCAAGGCCCTTCTCCCCCGATTGCTCAGTTTGGCCGGGCGGCCACCTCTTGGAAGAGTCTTGGTGTCTCCAAAAAAATTACTTTCAATGACAGCCTAGGAACAGTGGATTAACTGCCTTGTTCAGGGGCAGAACAACAGATTTGTACCTTGTCAACTCAGGGATTTGAACTTGCAACCTTCCGGTTACTAGTCCAACGCTCTAACCACTAGGCTACCCTGCCACTGGAGGCCACTGTGTTCTTGGGGACCTTCAATGCTGCAGACATTTTTTGGTACACTTCCCCCTGTGCCTCAATACAATCCTGTCTCAGAGCTGTACAGACATTATCTTCCACCTTATGGCTTGTTTTCTTTTGCTCTGACATGCACTGTCAACTGTGGGACCTTATATAGACAATTTCAAGTCTCATTGCAAAGGGTGTGAATACTTATGTAAATAAGGTATTTCATTTTTTTTTTATTGTGAATACATTCTGCAAAAATGGCAAAAACATGAGGGGAAAGATGAGATGAGGGTAAAAAAAATAATTTTATACATGTTTTAATTAGGCTGTAACGTAACAAAATGTGGAAAAGATAACCTTTTCAAATACACACACTACATGACCAAAAGTATGTGGACAACTGCTCATCGAACATCTCATTCCAAAATCATGGGCATTAATATGGAGTTGGTCCCCCCTTTGCTGCAATAACAGCCTCCACTCTTCTGGGAAGGCTTTCAAAAAGGTGGAACATTGCTGCAGGGACTTGCTTCCATTCAGCCACAAGAACATTACTGAGGTCCGGCACTGATGTTGGGCGATTAGGCCTAATTGTTCCAATTCATCCCAAAGGTGTTCGATTGGGTTGAGGTCAGGGCTCTGTTCAGGCCAGTCAAGTTCTTCCACAACGATCTCAAACCATTTCTGTATGGACCTCACTTTGTGCACAGGGGCATTGTCATGCTGAAACAGGAAAGGGCCTTCCCCAAACTGTTGCCACAAAGGTGGAAGCACAGAATCTTCTAGAATGTCATTGTATGCTGTAACGGTAAGATGTCCCTTCACTGGAACTAATACCCTGAACCGTGAAAAAACAGCCCCAGACCATCAATCCTCCTCCACCAAACCTTACAGTTTGCACTATGCACTGGGGCAGGTAGCGTTCTCCTGGCATCTGCCAAACCCAGATTCGTCTGTCGGTCTGCCAGATGGTGAAGCATGATTAATCACTCCAGAAAACGCGTTTCCACTGCTCCAGAGTCCAATGGTGTCGAGCTTCACACCACTCCAGCCGATGCTTGGCATTGCGCATGGTGATCTTACACAGTAAGATGGCGCACGTGCGTGCGCTATCGTGCGCAAATTGATTTTGTCCCCCCACACCAAACGCGATCACGACGCGCAGGTTGAAATATCAAAACAAACTCTGAACCAATAATAGGTTGAACCAATTATAGGTCGATAGCATTAAACATTTATGGCAATTTAGCTAGCTAGCTTCCAGTTGCTAGCTAATCTGTCCTGGGATATAAATGTTGAGGTATTTTACCTGAAATGCACAAGGTCTTCTACTTCCGACAATTACTCCACGCATAAAACGGTCAACCATATTGTTTCCATCTCTCCTCCTTCCAGGCTTTCTCTTCTTTGGACTTTATATTGCGATTGGCATCTAACTTTCATAGTTACCACGACGACCGACCAAACTCAGTTAATCTTTCAATCACCCACGCGAGCAGTGTGTGTGCAATAATTTAATAACATATGTTTACATTTATTTTGCGGTGCCACGTTTAAGGTCACTGAGCTCTTCAGTAAGGCCATTCTACTGCCAATGTTTGTCTATGGAGATTACAAGGCTGTGTGCTTGAATTTATAAACCTGTCAGCAATGGGTGTGGCTGAAATAGCCAAATACACTCATTTGAAGGGGTGTCCACATACTTTGTATATATAGTGTATATCTAAGTAGGCCTTATCCTGGATTAATTTACTTAATTTAATTAAGTTTGCTTTGTCATTTTTCGTGTGTTTTGTGCTTAAAGACAATAACAATAAATTCCTTAATGAATGACTATGAATGTTAGATGCCACTTTCCCTGCGCATGCACACTTTACATTGTAAAGACAGTCTATATAGTGCAGCTACTGTTTGCTTGACTCCAATTTAACTCATCATCGATACCACCTGGCACCTCGTTCTGGGCGTCCATGAACAGTGAGTGCTGCAGGCGGTAGAACAGCGCCCTCTGCCACCACAGTAGCCGCAGAGCGACCGGCCGGAGGCTCTGCACTTCGATGGCGATAGAGGCGCCCAGCAAGGCCAGTCAACCCAACCAGTAGACCAGCACTCGGCGGGAATGTATTTTCTTCCACCCCAAGCCCGCCGCTTCGAGCTCCATCTGCTCCTTACACATGGGCTGCCCTTTAGGCGTCTCTGGTTAGGGGTCCGTGATCAGCAGCGCGACCGTCGCAGAGCAACCCAGACTGCCTGACATCTCAGGGCCCACTGCCACGCTGCCATAGCCCTGGTCACCATCCATGTTCAATGGAATTCTGACTTAGGCTCCTGAAGTTTCAATGATAAAAAGGATGACAAGATTCCATAATTGACGGTCCCTAACTGCTGTTGGTGGACATAAGGAAAGCTACAGGAGAATATCCAACCTCAAACTGTCTTCACCTCGGTGGGCCTACAGCAAGTCCCAACACCTTAACACTGCTACAGTTCATTCAGCCTCATTTACTGCCTTTAAAAACATAGCTGACTTGCTTCTGTAACCGATGTGAAATGGCTAGCTAGTTAGCGGTGGCTAATAGCGTTTCAATCAGTGACGTCACTTGCTCTGAGACCTTGAAGTAGTGGTTCCCCTTGCTCTGCAAGGGCCGCGGCTTTTGTGGAGCGATGGGTAACAATGCTTCCTTGGGTGTCAGTTGTTGATGTGTGCAGAGGGTCCCTGGTTCGAGCACGGGTATGGGCGAGGGGACGGAATAATTTATACTGTAACACTTCAACAAATGTGGTTTCTACTGACAATTGAGATGTACAAACTATGGCATAAGGGGCGGATAAGAGGCTATCCATAATTTCGATTAAGACATTAATGAGCGAGAGACTATAGACTTAGTCAATATACCTATTTGTTCAGCACTTTTGAAATGTACAGAGACAGAATTCAGAACATAGGCCGTTCTTACATACAAGCAGACAATGAAAGCTCTTACAATATTCAATGATTACATTTCTCTAAAACAGTATTATAAGCAAAAACAAGCACACACCTTCCATGAACGATGTGTTTACAATACTGCCTTGGTGAAAATAGACCAAATTATTAGGATGATGCACGTGGGCTACCAACAGCTGACTTCACAACACACACTTAGTATTACTTTAGCTACAGTATACATCTCTCTGACATCCGATATCATTTATGAAGCAGCATAAGACATTGTTGGACTCACTTTGTGATGTGCTTGAACAGGAAAGTTTGTGTCCAATTGCCAATGAGCACCGAGACGTTTTATCTCTAATTTCTCTTCATATGACAACGATTGAAAAGGATTTGATTGTCGACTTTATTTTTAAAGTATGATGTTGACATGATCAGACCAATCAAAGCTACTGTAGCTATAACGTGATTTGATGTCATTCTATCTGTGACCAATGATCTTGAGCCTTCTTGGATGGGCACCTCTAATATAAATATATGGCAGAACCCAAAGGGGCAACATTTTTTGAGCTCTAACCTTAGAATTGGGCATGACATTCTGTCCCATGAGTGACAGAAAACTGAGCCAATCATGATAGAAAACTGAGCCAATCAGGCGCAACGCTCTGTATTTTCTGCTAGCTAGCCCCACCACCACAGAAAAAGCACTGAGCTAGGCTGAAACACCTGCATTTTGGAGCTGCCTTACTCAAGAAAGCAAAAAAGAGACAATTTTTGTATGCGGCTTTATTAACTCAATGACGTTTTTTTATTTTTTTTTACGTACACTGTTTGCAAACTGACATGTGACACGTATCAATACCAAAATGACCTGCCCTGAATGACGGGTCGCCACTGCCTAACACACACAAATGCAATTTTCCTATATCAATGAAACATGAACCACCGTCAACAGAACAAAACATGAAATGGGTCAAACAAAACTCAGTAATCACCAGCATACCGTTGCACAAGCACTACATAAAACTATTCCAAACAAGGACATGGGGGGGGACAGAGGGTTAAATACACAACATGTAATTGATGGAATTAGAAGCAGGTGTGATGGAAGACAAGACAAAACCACTGGAAAAATGATAAGTGGATCGGCGATGGCTAGAAGGTCGGTGACGTCACCGCCGAACGCCGCCCGAACAAGGAGAGGGACCAACTTCGGAGGAAGTCGTGACAACATGTGCAAACAATTTACTAAAAGTCATATGCTAATCTCACGGCATTAAAATGCTGAATTTTGATCGTCATAGAAAAAGCTTGACTATTATTTAAGACTAAGCTACATTGCTTAATTTCTTGTTACCAAAATGAATTAAACTCCTACCAAACATTGTAACAACCAACACCATACTGGGTGACATCCAACCCTGCGCGGGTGTTAGATGGCTAATAACTCCATGTTGCAATAAGATGATTAAATGGTCCGAAATTCAACCCAATACCTTGATCTTTCTATTACTGTTGAAAAGGCTATTGTAAGATATACTGGTGCTAGGAAATACACAGGCTCTCCATGGAATGAGTTTGACACCCCTGGTTTCGATGCATACAACTGGCCAAAAGACAGTTGTGGGACAATATCAATGGTTGGTTATGGAACTGTGTTGTCTTATTCTCCCTTGGTCCTTAGTCTAACCCTGTAGTGCAGTATCTATCCATCTGAAGGCTGTAATTGGATAGTAAATCAAACATTTCAGGAGTAAGAGCTCACTCCGCTCCATCAAAAACAACAGAACAACATTGTTCACAGAATGTTATTCTATTTCATGAATTTATTGCCCCAATTGACATGCGATTGTGAAAGATCTCATAGTAACCTGTAGTGCTGTCGAATGGTCTTGGATCCTATTTCCTTCTGATTTCATAGAATTCAAACAGACATACTGCAGCGGTGTTTGATCTATAGTCTAGCTCATTTTGACCTCTGTCATGGAATACAGTTACTATGTTCATCCGTTTGAGAGTTTTGAGAGAGTTTTGTAAGGCAGCACAATGAAAACATGCAAACAGCAAAGCGATTTACCTATAGCTGTACTACTTTACGCATCACACTGGTCTAAATCATGTCTAGCTGTGAGCATCTGTGCTTTAAACTGCAAAAAGGTTACATTTTATGGGGTACAGTATGTTTGACAATAATCCCACACCCCATGTTATCCTCTGCTCTCTCTCTCTCTCTCTCTCTCTCACACACACACACACACACACACGCACACGCACACACACACGCACGCACGCACGCACGCACGCACGCACGCACGCACACACACACACACACACACACACACACACACACACACACACACACACACACACACACACACACACACACACACACTATTCATCTATTCATGTCACCTATGTTCCCTCACAGGATTCTGCAGATTATTTAGTGTAGGCCATGCCATCACAGGACACATCCGTATCGGAGCCTTCGCTGGTCTGCGATGGTTGAAGGGGTGTTTGGTCAACTTGATTTACAGCTGTAGTATGGAGTTGCGCACCGCTTAAACATATCAATTAGCTTTTAAATGAAACCACTTGATCAGCCTTATTCACAAGCTTCTAGTCTTCAAGAAAAGTAACCAGATCTACTCAGGCACTGTAAAGTGTTGTTAGAAAATATTCTATCTAATTGTCATGCATTTTAAAGAATAGTTTTGGAATATGTCATTCTTCCCTTCTTGGAAAATGCCAACTATTTGATATTTTCTAAAGATACAGTAGACTTGTTGATAGACAGTGCACATGAGGAACAGAGAAGAGATGATTGGCTAAGGGCAGGCCCAGGTCAAACCCCCTCCCACCATATTTCTTTATTTAGCCATTGGCTGATTCCTCAGCTGAAAAGAGTCCCCAGTTGGAATTGGTCACCATGGATACGTGAGGCTACATAATACATTTACATGGAAACGACTAGTTGGATTCTTCAGATCCTCCGATGTCCTGGAATGTGACAAGTCAATGATGTGTCAGTGAAAAACAGTAACTTAGTTACTTTGTAGTCCAGTTTGCACTGATGTGTTTAGCGAGACATGGTGCAAGAGTGTGTGACCTATGTTTAGTCGTCTCCTACCATTGGTTCCAGAGATCTGGAGGGCGTTACAAACTTCTGATACGCAGAGATGACACAGTCTCTTCTGCAAAGGAAAAAGAGAAGGAGTTATGCCAAATTATGAACATTTAATATGCCAAATTATGAACATTTAATATTATTATTATTCATTCACACACATGTAGGCCCCTGTGTCGCTTTCTGAACTCTGAATGATGAGTTGCGAGTGAGTCACTTACTTGCTGGTGACTCCTCCCCCAGGTGGCAGGCCAGGTATGTCCTCAGAGACCAGAAACTTCATCACATACAGCAGGTCAGGGTCCTTGTCCTCCGACCTTAGCAAATTTACTATCTCTACACACACAGATAGAGAGAAAGGGAGTGAGTTATGTAATGATCGGTCACTGTCCTCAGAGGAGAGAATTAAGCTGCCATTGTCTCAGTGTTTTTGTTATTGTTATCCATTTTAATTTTGATGTGATGTCATATTAATATGAAAGCCTATTGTGAGTGAGATCAAGCCAAGATGGTTTACAGGTGCATAGTAAGCTTAATCGCAAATCAAAAGTCCATCGAAATATCTACCTTCCACTTTGGCCTCGAGGAGTGTCTCGAGCTCGGCCTCTTGTTGTAGGGCCTCTTGTGAAACCTGGGGTGCGCCAGGGAAGGTCACGATGATGATGCTCATGTTGTCCAAACTACCCTGCAGGAGGCGACAAAGAGGGAGTGCAGGGATGAGATGCCTTTGCTTGAATGGGGTACAATTCTATGAGCTCTTGTAACAGAAGCGTCAGTCAATATTTTATATGAATAGGAAACATTGTTTGTTGGCGTATGATTCATTTCAACAATGTCCTTTGTTACCCCAAACATTCAGAAGCTAAATGAAATGCCATGAAAGAAAGCTAACATAAAGCTGCCATTATTGATATAGAAGTTTACTTGAGGAATAATGTGGTGATGAGGAATATTCTTCGCTTGCTTAATGATAATGTAAACAGTGAAGAAAATAAGTGTCATTATGACATCACAATGGAGAGCAGGACTATGAAGTCTCAGAGTGTCTTCTGGGAAGAAGACAGCTGGGAAGATTTTCACATGACACTGCAGGTGGAAGGATATTGTGATGTCATAACTGTGTACTGACAGAAAGCAGAAATGTGAATTTTGGAAACAGGTCACAATGGAACAATGGGAAGTAGAATTAGGAATTAGTATACCAGAATGGACATGAATCTTCATATGAAGCTTCTCCTGTAAGTCACTATGCATACTAAACGGCTAAAATGTAATGATGGTCTGAAAATTCAGCCATGGTTTGCCAGTGCTGTGATAAGATATTGTGTAAAACAATGAATGTGAATAATTTATGTGCACTGTATTTGTGTTAGCTAGCTAGCCAGCCAGTTTTACAGGAGTGATTCCGTTAATTAATATGCCAAACTTCCATTCAAACAATGCAGTCAATCCACAGCCATACACTGGCTCAGTTACTCATCAGTTGATGAGTAAATGCAACAAGTACTGATATGGTATCATATAATAGCACTCACAGATTTCCCCAAAACCTAAATCTGGGACATTTGTCTGTTTACATGTATTTTAGAGGCTATTAATAAACCTGTATTTATAAACCTGTACAAACTGTATTCATTATTACATGACAATATTTTAGGTTGACTATAATTCTATGACACAAGTTACATCACATACCTTACTTGTATATTCCTGCATAAGTAAAAGTAGGAAATGCATCACCTTTGCCTCTACTGCCATTCATTCCAATTAGACTGGTTCTGGATTTCTCCCTGACCAAGATGGCTGCCATTTTCACCCCATTCTGAAACTTGGAGGGATCATGACATAGGCCTCCTAGTAATTTAATAGGATCTATATGGGGACTAATTGGTTATTGTGATCTCATGTCACATAGCTGAGAAGTTAGGTTCACTGTGTGCTACAACATAACCCATTTTAAGTACTGATTCAAAGGAGGTAAGTCTGTTCTGTTGCCATTGGTAAAGTGACACTCTTCTTGGACCAGGTTAAATAGGCCTAGCTATCAGCTGGTGTGACCCTAAGACCCTGACAGTCTAACACACACACACTCACCCATAATCCTTCACTGTATTGCCCTCACCTCTGTCCTTCTCTCCGTCTCTCTATAGCTCCCTCTCATAATCCTGCTATTTAGAGGACAGGTACAGGTCGTGCCAGTGTTAAGACGTACCATTGTAAGTCCTAACCAGCATAAGCGTTCCTGAATAAGATAACTGCTTACATGATGCTTGGTACATTAGGTATGTAATTATGTAGGCCCTTCAACACACACCCTGTCCAGTGCTGACTGCCATCATGTACTCCCCCTTCACGGGGCAAATCTGGCGTTCTGCCCATGAACAGGCAGTTTAACCCACTGTTCCTAGGCTGTCATTGAAAATAAAGATTTGTTCTTAAACTGACTTGCCTAGTTAAATATAGGTAAAATAAATAAACAAAGGTGGTGGCCTAAATAATTCTGGCCCTATTTCTAAACTTTCTTGCCTAGCTAACACATTGGAATCCTTGATTCATGCTCTTTCTTATCTTTGAAATATATTCTATTAGTCGTTTTTTAGACCAGGTCATAGCATTATCTCCGCTGCATTTCTAGTTATAAATGATGTGGTTAACTGTATGGATAAAAGGCAACATTGTGCTGCCCTCTTCATTCACCTGTCAAAGTTTTTTGAGACTGTTGATCACTCACTGCTAACTCTGAGGTTTTCCTCAATTGTCCTAGACCAGGCTGCACGTAACTGGTTTAAAAATTACTTGACAGATGGAACTCAATGTGTATCTACTGATGGTGTTAAATCAGGTTTTCTGGATGTTACGAAAGGTGTTCCGCAGGGCTAGGTTCTGGGTCCTGTACTTTTTACTGTGTACGTTAACAATATCGACATGTCTGTAACAAAAGTTTACCCGTACTGTATTCTGATGATACTGTTGTGTATGCTATTGCCCCCACAGTTGACCAGGCTCTATCTGAACTACAGTCTGCCTTCATTGTATTACAGAAAAACTTTATTGACCTAAAAATGTGTATTCAATGCAGGTAAAACAAAGTATATATTGTTCTCTACACTCTTAGAAAGGTGCTATCTATGTAAAGGGTTCTTCAGTTGTCCCCATAGGATAACCCTTTGAAAACCCCTTTGGGTTCCAGGTAGAACACTTTTGTCACGTCCTGACCTTAGTTCATTTTTTATGTCTCTATTTTGGTTTGGTCAGGGCGTGAGTTGGGGTGGGCATTCTATGTTTTGTTCTATGTTTTGTATTTTTGTGTTTTTGTGTTTGGCCTGGTATGGTTCCCAATCAGAGGCAGCTGTCTATCGTTGTCTCTGATTGAGAACCATACTTAGGTAGCCTGTTCCGACCTGTGTTTGTGGGTAGTTGTTTCCTGTTTTGTGTTGTGTCACCTGATAGGACTGTTTCGATTTTCGTTGTTTCACTTTTGTTATTTTATATTCAGTTTTCAGTTGTAATACATTTAGCATGGACACGTACCACGCTGCAGTTTGGTCCGATCTTTCATATTCCTGTTCCTCAGATGAAGAAGATCGTTACAACTTTTGAGTTCTATGTAGAACCTTTTACACAGAGGGTTCTACATGAAACCCAGAAGAGTTCTACTTAGGGCTGTGGCGGTCACAAAATTTTGTCAAGCGCTGATTGCCAAGCAAACAACTGTCGGTGTCACGGTAATTGTGGTTAGAGCGTTGGACTAGTAACCGGAAAGTTGCAAGTTCAAATCCCCGACCTGACAAGGTACAAATCTGTCATTCTGCCCCTGAACAGGCAGTTAACCCACTGTTCCTAGGCCGTCATTGAAAATAAGAATTTGTTCTTAACTGACTTGCCTAGTTAAATAAATAAAAATTGACTGTTAAAACCTGTTAAGTCGACCCTCTACTTTTTCGAACATTCTGTTAAAAATCGCGCAACATTTCAGCGCCCTGCTACTCAGGCCAGGAATATAGTATATGCATATGATTAGTATGTGTGGATAGAAAACACTCAGACGTTTATAAAACTGGTTAAATCACGGCTGTGACTATAACAGAACGTGCGTTTCATCGAAAAGTGCAGGAAAATCTGATCACTGAAAATGGAAATAAATATCCTTGCGCTACTTCCAGGAATTGTTCAAAGTGAACCGAATTAAATGAGGCCAAGGTTGCAGTGCCTACAGCTTCCACACGTTGTCTAGAGTCTTGTCATTTGATTCAGCTTTGATTCTTGGTCTAACCGAATCAAGGGAATCGATTCCCTCCGGTCTCCGACCGGATGTTTTGGTCGAGCTCTCTCCATCTAGGAGTGCCCACAAAGAAGATGGTCAAAGGTAATGAATGTTTTATATTATATTTGTGCGGTTTGTGTAGCGACGACTATGCTAATTATTTTGTTTACGTCCCCTGCGGGTCTTTTGGGGTGTTACATGCTATCAGATAATAGCTTCTCATGCTTTCGCTGAAAAGCATTTTAAAAATCTGACTCATTGCCTGGATTCACAACGAGTGTAGCTTTAATTCAATACCCTGCATGTGTATTTTAATGAACGTTTGAGTTTTAACTAATACTATTAGCATTTAGCGTAGCGCATTTGCATTTCCAGAGCTCTAGATGGGACGCCTGCATGCCAGGTAGGAGCAAGAGGTTAATGACCATAACCACATTTAGCTTCCACAAGCCACTAATGCAGACCTCTGGAACATCTACATTTAAAAAAGTCTAATAAATCCATTTAACATAGTCTACGCCTTCACAATAAATACATGATTTATTTTAGACAGGTCTAATGAAACATCATATAAAGGAAATGTAGTCTATTTCAGAAGAACAGGATAGCGTACTCTGAGTTGTCCTTATGTTAGGTCCTGATCTGGCTATGCCAAATGGCTGTGGGCTACACTAGTTCATTTAGCAGACAAGATTTTCTTAGAATTCTGTGGCATTATTTTATAGTATTTGAGGGAGTGCGCATATGCGGCTATTCTGCGGTTAACCTAATAAATAGGCACTCCTACAGTACCGGTCAAAAGGTTTAGAACACCTACTCAATCAAGAGGTTTTCTTTAGTTTTACTATTTTTTACATTGTAGAATAATAGTGAAGACGTCGAGACTATGAAATAAAACATATGGAATCATGTAGTAACAAAAAAAGTGTTAAACAAATCAACATGTATTTTATATTTGTGATTCTTCAAATAGCCACCCTTTGCCTTGATGACAGCTTTGCACACACTAGCTTAGCAATGAACCATAATCACAAGTCATTATGTTACTAACCAACCAGGTTCAATGTTAGCTAGCTAACATTAGGCAAAAACTAGAGAAGCAAATGTCTCTGAGATACAAATGATAAGGTCATACACGTAACATTAGCTAGCTAACAGTACACTTTAACTCGAAATTAAATCACTTCCTGTCAAAATTAGAAACGTGTAATATCTGGAAATGTAGCTAGCTAGACTAGTTTACCCGTATATATCATGGATGGATGCGTCTCATATTACCGTTGCCATGGTTTATCTTCATTTGAAGATGTAATCCGGAGACAGATGTTTTCTCCATCACCTCAGCGATCATACTCAAATTCCACTGATTTCAAAACTCGGTCCTCCAGAAAGTGGAGAGCAACACTTATGCCGTTTTACTACGCAAAACTTTTTTTTAAAGCCACGTTAGACAGGATTACCTACACATACTGACCAGCTCAAATAGACAGAAGAGTGCTATATGGCAGACCAATCCAAACTCATCTCTCGGCATGTCCAGCCCACTCATAATCTCAGCCCATCATGGTTATCGGGATGGTTGCTATCCTTTCTGTGGCTAAAACAACTAGGCTCATAATTTAATAATTTTGTTCTTATTTACAGATAGCATACAAGTCTGTTATTAAGGCACATGAAAGTTCACATGTTCCAGAAGGCATTTCTGCAACAACAAAAAAAACATTTTGATTTTAAAAAATGTTTATGTTCAAAGGGCTCTCCTGTAGTGACCCGCGACATACGCCTAGTTTCCTGAAAAGGATCACAAATTAATACAACCACTAGCATCCCAAAATATTTTTTTACACTATGTGGCTGACGCAACAGATCAGAACGTTTAGCTTAAAATGTTTATTAACTATTAGGCTATTTCTTCACATTATAAGCGCAACAATGCACACATGGCAGTAGGCTATAAGTACAAATTTTCCATTAGCGGGAAAACACCATTATCAAAAGTGACCACAAATGTGATTATGAATGTAATGCTTTTATTGTAAAGGTGCATTTTTATAATGAAAATGATCTTCCCCAAACTTGAAATGCACGCGCTGCTTATGTCTGCCAGTTAGTCTCTTTACCTCTTGTAAAACATAGTAATGTGCCCAATTTTAAGAAGTTATTTGGCCACTTTGGTTGTGAGGTATATAGGCATATGGGCTAGGCTACATGATGTGTGCGACTATGATTTGAAAAAGTCGCAAAAAAAGGCATTGTTTCTTGCCTTACGCTGTGTGAAAATATATAATTCAGAAGTGATAGGCTAATATTGTCACCCATCAGACTATTCTTGATTTAATTTTCTTTACATATAATAAATAATATGTTTGAATTTTTTTAATTTAGAATGGACCATGTTTCGAAACAGGGATGTCATCTATTCACTTAAAAAGCAAATGGAGGATGCTTTTCCCTTGGTTCATTTTCATGCCAGCCAAGTAGCCTACACTCCTGTTGTAAAGATAAGCAATGTGCTCAATATTAGGGAAGTTGAGAAGTAAATATAGTAGGCCTAGCCTATAGAAAGCTGATGGAATCCTCCTCTTTTTAATAGAGGCCATCACTCTGTTTTCTTGTGCAATTGCATAGCCTATAGAAACATTGCACAACATGAGCTCATGGGCTCTCATGAAGTGTTTGATTAGATTTTCGAATACATTTGCATTGATGCTAGCGTGATTAAAGGGACAATGGAATGCTGAGTACCAGGCAGTTAGCAAGTTTGCCAGGCTACTAATGACCATCAGCAGCATCAGAGCTTGGAGAAGCCTAATTACCGTGACTAAACGGACACGTTGAATTTGACTGCCTTCATGACTCGTGACCGCCGGTGTGTTGGTAATACGGTCACCGTAGCAGCCTTAGTTAAGAGTATAGAGCGCATAAAAATAACTAGAATATGTGATTTTAATGGTGTCCATCTTGGTTGTGACCCTGCTCATAAATATTTGGGCATCTGGATAGATGAAAGGCTGTCATTTAAAAATAATATTGATGAGTTAGTTAAGTAGCTGAGAATGAAAATGGGCCTCTTCTCTCTCACTAAATAGTAGAAGGTAGATTATTCAGTCAACGTTCCTATCGGTCCTAGACTATGGCGACAGCAGCTATGAACGCAGCTGCTACTTCGTTAGATGCAGTTTACCATAGTGCACTGCGCTTTATTACGGGCAACAATTTTAGTACTCATCACTGCATTCTCTACCAGAAAGTTGGTTGGACCTCTTTGATGTCACGTTGGTTGATACATTGCTATGTTTTAGACATACGAGTTATCACACCTGGTCTCAGGGATGGCTAACTGGAAATTGCTTTGGTCTCTACAGAGTTAGGTAAATCAGTTTTTAGTTTTCGTGCACCTTGTTTGTGGAAGAATCTTTCTAAAATTCCTTTAATTTGAATTTTGGGAGCCTCGGGGGAAATTCATAAAGCTGATTTAGGACCTTATTAGTGATGAATGTCTTTGTTTTTTATGACCGTGTTTCTCTTTCTTCATGCATTTTGCATTTATATTTGGATGTGTGTATTTTCTGTAATGTATGTAATTCAGGGCTCATCTGTAATATAGACCTTGGTCTCAGTGTGACTCCCTGATAACAAAAATGTATTTAGAAAATGGCCATTGGCTATGGAGCAGACTCCTTGCAGTGCAGTGTAAGTCACCTGGCTGTTCCGACCTGGCTGTGTCCTGCTGTTAAATCCTCTGACTCATCCGAACATTGAGTATTAGTCTCCAAGACTCCAGGAGGGGAGAGGGCAGACAAGACCTTGAGATGATATCATTGCCTGAAGATACTGTCAAAGTACTCTAAACCCTCTCAGCCCCGGCACCTTCTGACTTTCCATACAATGTCCAGTTATCATTGCAATTTACTCAATTTGGCAATTAGTGAGTGTGATTGTACCCCTTTTCAAGTTTATACTCTGGTCCTGCATATGTACCCATAGAGGAGGCAGAGGTTTAGGATCATTGTGATTCTGCATGTAGTGTGATCTGATCATTTCCACACTGACCTTATAGAGGCAGAGGTCAATGACCTGGTTGCATATCTCCCTCAGATCATTGCAAACCTGCAGGCGGCTGCGGACGAATGCACACAGATCCTCGTTGCCGATGGCGTCCCACACGCCGTCACAAGCCACTATGAGGAACTCGTCTTGCGGGGACCTCTCCAGCTCATACACCTCTGGCTCTGGGGAAACCAGCTGCTCAGTCTGGGACCTCCACTCCACCTCCTTAAAGTCAAAGTCTCCCAGGGACCTGGACATGGCCAGGGAGCCGTTCACCCTATGCTGGGTCACCGAGCCGCCTGCGTTCTGTATTCGCTCCTTCTCCCTGGGGTTGACGGGCTTGTGGTCCTCCGTGTAGAAGATGACCTGGCCGTCGCGGCAGAGGAGCGTCCGCGAGTCGCCACAGTTGACGAAGTAGACGTACTGCGGCGAGAGCATGACGACGGCCGCCGTGGAGCCGCTGCGCTCCCAGCATTCCTGGCGCGTCAGCGTGTGCATGTGGCTGTCAATGGCCAGGAAGCCCTCGATGATCCCCTCCTTCACGTCATCAGGGTTCTCCTCTGCCTTTACGCGCCCTGGAGGCAGGAGAGATCAATACGGGTTAACGACCTGGTCTATAGTTGACAAATACACATCATTTGGTTGTAATTCATATCAGGTCGCTCTGCCTAAAATCGACACACAGATGTTAACTACAGTGGGGCCAACTACAGGATAACTACACATAGTTACAATACAATTCTTTGACCCCCAGCCTTGCTAGCTTGGTTCCAAGGGACAAATGCCCACTGTCGGTGCCATGCCAGAGCACAAATCTCAGAGCTCAGGTCACGTTGTTGTATTCCTCTGAGGTCACTGTCTGTCTGTCTTGCTTGTGGTATTAAATGATGAATTAATGCATTGTAGGTTAGGATTAAAGTTTGTCTTGAGTTAAGTAGCAGACACTGTAGGCACAAGTGTCAGATTTAGTATCTCATACTTCGGGCCAAGAACAAGGATCAAGAGGTTTGCAACAACAACATCTGTCAGCCATGTTGCGCTACCATGTTAATGTTTAGGAATGATACATAAAACCAAGGGTGATATTGTCTTTGGTGTTCAAGTTACAACTTTAGATCAAGAACACCATACACAAAGCCTACTGCACAACGGCACCTTGTCATTGCTCCAATGGGAGACACCCATGCCCAAGACAAAGAAGTTCTTCATTGATCTATCAAACAACATCTGTCTGTAGCTATGTCTGTGGGACACACACCGGAAACAGGTGTTGTAAAATGCTTCCCTACTGGCCCACATATAAGTGTGCCGCCCAATTTGGTACCTGTAGCGAGGATGTGTTGCAGCAGATTGCGGGAGCAGTACTGTGCCACCGTGTTGCCAGCGTGTCCATCAAACACTGCATAGTAGCCCCACTCCGCCAGCTCCCCTCCCATCTCCGGCATGCAGGCGTGGGCGTCCTCCATCTGCGCCCTCCAGCCCTGCATGCTGGCCGTTGCATAGTTCAACCCCCACTGAGACCCTCCCTCGGTCGCGTGTTTCTCCAGGATGGGCCGGTCCAGGTAGACACTTGGCCCGTTATCCTCATCACTGGAGTCCTCTTCGCTCCCCTCCTGGCCGTCTCTCTGTCCCCCCTTAAAGAAGAAGGTGACCATCTTCTCTGTCTCCTTGGCCAGCTGGCGGAGGAAGGAGGGCACCTCCACGGTGCTGGCCCGCCTGGCCGTCCTCATGGCTCCTCGGAGGCGCCGCTCAAGTCTCTTTCCTGACCTGCCGCTGGTCTTCCTCTTCCCCTCTCTCCTCTTTCTCCCAGTCTGTGTCCCACGCAGCAGGTCTAGGGGGGTGGGTTTAGCTGGACACGCTGAGCAGTTGGAAAATGTATCGACTCCGGTCTGTAGAGTTGTGTTTAGGTGGGCTTCAGAGGTTAGGTGGGCTTCACTAGATACGGGCAGAAATCGCTGCGGCCATCCTTGTCTTTCTAAACCTGGCACGTTGGCGTGGCTTCTGGATTCCTAGCATTTGTCTCAATGTCTTTATGTGGAGTGTATGTGGCTGTATGGTGCCCACTCTATCTCCTTCTCTGTCTCTCTCCTCCTCTTTCTCTCCTGTCCCTGGGCAGTGTTTGCATTGATATGCTAGTGGCCTGTATCTATTTCTGTCGACTTAACCCTCAGCATGATCACTCCTCTCTCTCTCTCTCTCTCTCTCTCTCTCTCTCTCTCTCTCTCTCTCTCTCTCTCTCTCTCTCTCTCTCTCTCTCTCTCTCTCTCTCTCTTAATGCTACTAGTTCATCTCCAACCTGCGAGGGACCTTAGATTAGTACTGTATGAGCGAGTGTACCATATGGATTATGAGCCTGTCAGCGTTTCATAGCAGCACGGTGGACAGACGGAATGAGCTCTCCAACTCTGTGTAACTGGACCTCCGTAGTTATCTTCAGAACACTTTAGGACCTGTTATAGCAATGATTCACTGAATGCAGCCCACCTTTGCGCGCCCACTCTCTTTCCCTTTTTCTCTCGTTCTCCTTGTCTCTTTAGCACAGTGCCACACACATTCTCACACACAACACACGCGTACATTAGTACGTATTAGCCAATCAGTGTCACATCTAACTGATACGGGGGACCCAGGTTGTTATACATGCGTGTCATGGTTGAACCAGTTAAACAGTTCATCCAGTTTAACACGTGTGAGCCGGTTTACCTCATTACTGATATAATGGAAGCATAAGAGGGAAATTCTGGCTCAACCACATGTGGGATCCTCATCATCAGAGGTCCCTTAGCTACAGTATAGGCCTAGGTGTTCCTTTTCCGTCTCTACTGTTTCTCTTAAGCAAATTACCTGGTGTGTATTTGCAGCCCTTGGCCTATTTTAGATTCTGTCATTCTGGGGTGGTCTAGTAGATTGCTGGACTTAAAAATGGTGTATACGTGAGGTTGGGAGCTGATCCAGATATCTATAGAGCCTGTTATAGGTTGAGTTATGGGTTTAGGTTGGGGATGGGACCCACTATATGGTGGTCAAATAAGGAAGTGATAAGTAACCTACACATACACTCCCCTCTGTATTTATATGGACAGTGAAGCTAAAATGTGTGCATTTGGATTTGAGATCAAATGTTTCAGATGAGGTGACAGTACACAATGTCACCTTTTATTTGAGGGTATTTTCATAAATATATGAAATTAGAAATGAAAGCACCTCATGTATGCCTACTCTTGCTCCGGCTCTAGACGTTGCAGGTTGACTAAGCACCAGACCTGGCAAACCATCATTACATGCACCTGGCAACCCTCATTACTGTCACACCCTGATCTGTTTCCCCTGTCCTTGTTATTGTCTCCACCGCCCTCCAGGTGTCGCCCATCTTCCCCGCTATCCCCTGTGTATTTATACCTGTGTTCTGTCTGTCTGTTGCCAGTTCATCTTGTTTGTTCGAGTCAACCAGCTTTTTGTTTCTCGGCTCCTGCTTTTTCAAGTCTCTCTTTTCTTGGCCTCCCGGTTTTGACCCTTGCCTGTCCTGACTCTGAGCGGGCCTGCCTGACCACTCTGCCTGCCCTTGAGCCTGCCTGCCGACCTGTAACTCTGCCCTGCCTGCCTCGACCTGTCTACTGCTTGTGTATGTTGGAACATTAAAGCATTATTTATTAGACGTGGTCTGGGTCTTCCCTTCATTCCTGATAATTACACACACCTGCATACCATCATGAGGCACACCTGAACTTCATCACTATCCTGATTAACCCCCCTTTATCTAGCACTCCCTAGCCTCACTCTTCATGCAGTATTAGTTCTGTGTTCATGTCCAGATGTTTCTCTTGTTTAGTATTACTCTATGTTCTTTATTATTAAACTCGCCACCTGCTTCCTGACTTCCAGTGTCATCTTTAGGATGTATCTGTCATTTGAATCCGTTTTTTTTATTTTATAAAGTATTTGGACAAATTCACTTTGGGCTGAGATCCCGCTAACGGGATCGATATGACAACAGCCAATGAAAGTGCAGGGTGCCAAATTCAAAACAACAGAAATCCCGTAGTTAAAATTCCTCAAACATACAAGTATTTTACACCATTTTAAAGATACACTTCTTGTTAATCCCACCACAGTGTCCGATTTCAAAAAGGCTTTATGACAAAAGCAAACCAAACGATTATGTTAGGTGAGTGCCTAGTCACAGAAAACACAGCTATTTTTCCAGCCAAAGAGAGGAGTCACAAAAAGCAGAAATAGAGATAAATGGATCACTAACCTTTGATGATCTTCATCAGACGACACTCATAGGACTTCATGTTACACAATACATGTATGTTTTGTTCGATAAAGTTCATATTTATATAAAGAAAATCTCAGTATACATTGGCGCGTTATGTTCAGTAGTTCCAAAACACCCAGTGATTTTGCAGAGCCACATCAATTTACAGAAATACTCATAATAAACATTGATAAATGTTACAACTATAATGCAAGGAATAATAGATACACTTCTCCTTAATGCAACCGCTGTGTGTCACGCCCTGACCTTAGAGCTTTTTATGTCTCTGTTTTGGTTTGGTCAGGGTGTGATTTGGGTGGGCATTCTATGCTCCTTTTTCTATGTTTTTGTATTTCTTTGTTTTGGATGGGTATGGATGGGTATGGTTCTTTTGTGTTTCTGCACCTGACAGGATTGTTCCAGTTTACGTTGATTCTCTATGTTATTTTTGTTATTGAGTGTTCAGTTGAAATAAGAGTATGAACACTTACCACGCTGCGCTTTGGTCCACACCTTCTTCAACAGATGATTGTTACAGAACTACTCACCACAAGCAGACCAAGCAGTGTGGTATAGAGGAGCAGAAACTTCAGGACTCCTGGACATGGGAGGAGATATTGGACGGACAGGGACCCTGGAGACAGGCTGGAGAATATCGCCACCCGCAAGAAGAACTGGAGGCAGCTAAAGCTGAGAGGCGGCGATATTAGGCAAGGCAGCGCAGCAGGCACGAGAGGCAGCCCCCAAAAAAGCAGCGTGGTACTGGTCAGGCACCGTGTTATGCGGGGTCTCCAGTGCGCGCTCATAGCCCGGAGCGCTACATGCCAGCCCCCCGCAAGTACCATGCGAGAGTGGGCATCCAGCCAGGGCGGATTGTGCCAGCTCAGCACGTTTGGTCTCCAGTGCGCCGTTTCTGCCCAGGGTATCCTGCGCCGGCTCTGCGTACTGTGTCTTCGGGGCGCTGGGACGGTTCAGTTCGTCCTATGCCGGTGAAAGTGGGCATTGAGCCAAATGGAGAGGTGCGAGTGGTAAGCACAAGATCTCCAGTGCTCCCCCACAGCCCGACTCGACCTGTGCTTGCACTCTGGAGGGGGGCCAGGCTAAAGTAGGCATTCAGCCTGGAGGAGTGGTGCCAAGGCTGCGCACCAGAGCTCCAGTGCTCCCCTCACAGCCCGGTTCGTCCGGTGCCTCCTCCACGCACCAGGCCTCCTGTAGGTCTCCCCAGCCTGAAGGGCCCTGTGGCAGACCCACGCACCAGGCTGTCTCTGCGTCTCCTCCCTCCAGAGTCGCCCTCCAGTCCGGAGCCTCCAGTGTCGCCCTTCAGTCCGGAGCGTCCAGAGGCTCCCTTTGGTCCGAAGCGTCCAGAGGCGCCCTTCGGTCCGGAGTGTCCAGAGGCGCCCTTCGGTCCAGAGCGTCCAGAGGCGCCCTTCGGTCCGGAGCTTCCAGAGGCGCCATTCGGTCCGGAACTTAGAGGTTCCCTTCGGTCCGGAGCTTCCAGAGGTGCCATTCGGTCCGGAGCTTAGAGGTTCCCTTCGGTCCGGAGCTTCCAGAGGCACCCTTCGGTCCGGAGCTTCCAGAGGCACCATTCGGTCCAGAGCTTAGAGGTTCCCTTCGGTCCGGAGCTTCCAGAGGCACCCTTCAGTCCGGGGCCCGCTACGATGGTCCCCAGTCCGGGGTCGGCGTCCCTCACCAGAGCCGCCACCGCGGAGAAATGCCCGCCCAGACCCTCCCCTATAGGTTCAGGTTTTGTGGCCGGAGTCCGCACCTTTGGGGGGGTACTGTCACGCCCTGACCTTAGAGCTTTTTATGTCTCTATTTTGGTTTGGTCAGGGTGTGATTTTGGTGGGCATGTTCCTTTTTCTAGGTTTTTGTATTTCTTTGTTTTGGGCGGGTATGGTTCTCAATCAGGACAGCTGTCTATCGTTGTCTCTGATTGGGAACCATACTTAGGTAGCTTTTTCCCACAGGGTTTTTGTGGGTAGTTATTTTCTGTTTTGTGTTTCTGCACCTGACAGGGCTGTTCCGGTTTTCGTTCATTCTCTTTGTTACTTTTGTTATTGAGTGTTCAATTGAAATAAAAGTATGAACACTTACCACGCTGTGCTTTGGTCCACACCTTCTTCAGCAGATGATCTTTACACTGTGTCAGATTTCAAAAAAGCTTTACCGTAAAAGCACACCATGCAATAATCTGAGTACAGCGCTCAGAGGCCAAAACAACCCAAACAGATATCCGCCATGTTCTGTAGTCAACAGAAGTCAGAAATAGCATTATAAATATTCACCTACCTTTGATGATCTTCATCAGAATGCACTCCCAGGAATCCCAGTTCCACAATAAATGTTTGTTTTGTTCGATAATGTCCATAATTTATGTCTAAATACCTCCTTTTTGTTCACGTGTTTAGCCTAGTAACATGTCAAACGATGTATAGAATCAATCTTTAGGATGTTTTTAACATAAATCTTCAGTAATGTTCCAACCGCAGAATTCCTTTGTCTGTAGACTTGCAATGGAACTCGAGTTAACCATCATGTGAACGCGCGTGGTCAGCTCATGCCTCTCTGGCAGACCTCTGACTCATTCAACAGTTCTAAAGACTGTTGACATCTAGCGGAAGCCTTGGGAAGTGCAATTTGACCCCATAGACACTGTGCGTTTGATAGAGAAGGAGTTGAAAAACTACAAACCTCAGATTTCCCACTTCCTGGTTGGAAAGTTGTTTTTACACTGCTGCTACTCTCTGTTTATTAGCCATGCATAGTCACTTTACCCCTACCTACATGTACAAATTACCTCGACTAACCTGTACCTCCGCACATTGACTCGGTACCAGTACCATCTGTTCATAGCCTCGCATTTCACGGTAAGTTATATTCGGCTCATGTGACAAATAAAATGGGATTTGATTTGATTGGCAGAAGTAGCTTCAGGCAGCACACCAGAGCTACAACGGGCTGGACTACAGTCTGTGCTGCTGCTGCTACTCCTGCTTACTGCCGCCAGACAATCTACAAATGCACCCTTCTGCTGTGTCTAGCAGTCTCACACGTGGGTTATACGAAACACCTAGTACGTCTGTCTGTGTGTGGGAGGGTGCAAAAGGACATGTATTTTTAATGAGCTCGATTATGTCCCTTTGTTATGTGCATGCAACAAGGCAAAGCCCCGTAAGGTGCTTATGTGAATTTACAAAAGCAGAGATATGCTCCGCTCGGCTGGATGCACACACAAATGATTAGACATGAATGGAAAGAGAGACACACACACGCACACGCACACACACACACTCTTTCTCTGGCTCTGCCTGTGCTACTCTCCTGCTGTCATGGTGACGTGAGAGCAAGAGAGGGTGGGAGGGAGGGGAAAAGAGAGAGCAGGAGAGGGAGGCAGGGAGGGGCCCGTGAGCGAGAGGAGGAAGTGGACGGTAAATAGAGGGAGAGCCAGAGACAACAGCAGTGCTGCATCGGTGGAACAAGAAAGAGAGGGAGGTGGAAGAGGGATAAAGCACGAGAGAGAGAGAGAGAGAGAGAGAGAGAGAGAGAGAGAGAGAGAGAGAGAGAGAGAGAGAGAGAGAGAGAGAGAGAGAGAGAGATCCAGAGGAAGAGAGGGGGGCTTCCAGACTGGATGGGCCCAGCGGTGCCTTGATGGAGCATGGGCCAGGTTCTAGGATTCTCCCGCTGCAGTGAGTGTGTCGGTTTTTGTCTGTCTGTCTGTCTTTCGCATCCCAATCTATCTGTATAGCATCTGTACTAGCCATGTGCATGGCCATCACTCTCCCCTGTCTTTCTCTCCCTCCCTCTCTTTCTCTAGCTTCCTCCCTTGATAAACACATGGTTGAAAGGATAGATGGATGGATGCAGTGCAGTGGCAGACACACCTCTTTCTTCTCTTTTGTAGAGACCATTGCAGTTGTGTATGTGTGTTCTCAGGATGTGTCGGCTATGTGTGTGTGTGTTCTCATTGGCTGAGCACTGGTTATGTGTGTGTGTTTGTGTCTGGTATTATGTGTGTTTGTGTGTGTGTGTGTGTTTGAGATAGATGAGGATGAAAAAAAAGCTGTGTGTTGTTTTGCTGTCTTCATTTTAGCCAGGGCTGCCTGATCTATTGGGTGATCTGAGGCAGGAGGCTTGCTAATGTAGTGAAGGCCTCTCGCCTGCCTGCTATGCCAGAGCTGATCTGTGCTGTCCGAGGGAGAACATACTGCAGTTAGCTGTTAGCATTATATATGCAAACACTAATGACATTTCTTTTAAATACTGGATCTTGGAAAAAGGCTCCTCAAATGCCTGGATTTGAGCCATGGATTCTCCTAAAAAAAATGAAAACCTTTCATTTGCTCTCTCTGTCTCATCTCAATGTATCGAGACACTATTGAAATACAGCAGGTCATCTGAGAATAGGCTGTGTGGTATAATGCTTTTCTGCGCAATGTACCGCTTTCGAATGTGATACAATGCTTTAGTAGGTGATATTGAATGCTTTAGTGGGTGATGTTGAGAGGAAAACTGTCCTCTCTCTAGGCTTATATGCAAATAGGCCTTGGCTAAAAGTTGCAGACATCGAAATCGAAGGAAGCGAGGAGTTGTAGACATACACGGTATAGAACAGTCTCCAGTTTGGCCAAGCGGACATTCCTAATCAGTTGTAAATCAGTAGTTATTTAAGATTTTAAAAATTGTCTGTTTGATACTGTACATTTCATAACTGTGGTTATGATAGTTCCCCAGCCAATGGTAATAAACACGACTCTGATGAATCTGGTTGTTTTTCTTCCAGAGGAATATGGTTCTGTCTCCTCCACACCTGATTCAACATCTCCCTGCACTGAAGGTAACATCGCACAAGGCATACACACTGTACACGTTTAGAAATGGACCGTGTGAATGATTGAACTTCAATATTTGAGAATCATAATATGGGAGAAAAGAAAATCACACTATGACATGTCCACAATGTCTACAGGTGTAGCCTGAGATTGATTGTGTCGATTTGTCTGTTTGAATCTAGAAACATTACTCCCAATCAAATGTGCTTTGCATCTTTGGATGTTGCTCAGCGCTCAAAAACATCAGAGGACGTGTCGATGAGTAAGCAACGTCAAACGGCGGCTCCATAGACATTAAAGTCACAGAACATGGGATATGGTTTTGGAATGATATTGCGTGCTTGCATAGCTTTACCTCCTAGGATGAAAGTTTCCAATGTAATGCTTGAAGTTTTTAGCTAAGTTTATAGCTTAAAAAAATATATTTTAAAAACGTATACAATTTCAACGTATAACATGGATACAGGACAGAATAACAAATGTAAGAAATACAAAAATACTTAAAGCAATATAGGTTTTGCTTTAAGGCTTTTCCTGTGCCTGTTCTCTCCAGGTGGGAATGAGGAGTCTGAGCTGTACGACCTGCAGACGGCCAGGGAGTGGTCTGATGAAGAAGATGGGGGTCCGGAGGATGATGACGGTGGAGCTTCATCCCCCTCCATTTGGGGGACCCCGAGACAGAACTCCTTCGAGCCCACCTTCTCCTACATCGCCATCGCCGAGGCCGAGGCAGGCGGATCCTCACGACATCATCGTGACTCATCGTCAGGGAGCCGGCGGAGGAGCGGGGCCAGGGGAGGCCGCACCTCCCTGAGCCGCACGGACACCGTGGAAATGCTCCTCCCCCTGGACTCCCCCGACGTGGAGTGGGACCCCCACGCCTTCCTCGCCCGAGAGGAGGAGGAGGAGAGGGAGCAGGAGGAAAGGGATAGGGAGGTCCACAGAGAGACTGAGACAGTCCATGCATCTCTCCTAGATACTGAGATTGAACCTCAGGAGAGGGACACAGAGACCCAGAGAGGGGAGACAGAGCCCCTGGAGCCCCGGCACTACAGTCCCTCAGAGAGCCCCCAGGGTGAGCTCACTATGTGGCAGTGGGGATGGGATGAGGCAATCTAGATGGAGGGTAGATGGGATCAGGGTAGATAGTAGCTCCTGCATGGAGCTACATGGAGCGACAGATAAAAGCAGAAGCTACTGCATCTTTTTAGGTTTTCTAGCCATTGAAATCACACAGTGGGCAAGGATACTGCTCGAGGGTAAATGGGTGTAAACATAACATGGCTTACACACAACACAACCGAGTTGAGCTCATACTGTGTGTGTGTGTGTGTCTGTCTGTCTGTCTGTCTGTGTCTGTCTGTCTGTCTGTCTGTCTGTCTGTCTGTCTGTCTGTCTGCCTGCCTGCCTGCCTGCCTGTCTGTCTGCCTGCTGTCTGTCTGTCCTGCCTGCCTGCCTGCCTGCCTGCCTGCCTGCCTGTCTGTCTGTCTGTCTGTCTGTCTGTCTGTCTGTCACACCATGACCACAGACGAAGTCAGATACCACTGTGCTTAAGACTCCCTAGACAGCATGCTCTCTCCTGTTCTGTAGGATCAAAATGAGCGCGTTTGGTTATAAGATTTCTAAATCACTGTTCATTGTAAAGTAGGTGAGGCTAAATAATGACATCGTTTGATAAATTACACTTCTAGTTAATCTAATGCAACCTGGTTGTAGAATAACTTGATGCTGAGTGATGACATCATCACAATGACCTTGTGTTTTTTTTCTCAGCGGCATCACCGCCCCCTGAACCTGAGTCTCTCGTAACCATGGAAACCGCCGTCACAACGCTCACGGCCGCGCGACCAAGAGGCGGCCTCACCGATGACGTGCCATCCTCTTCCTCCACCTCCATTGGTCGAAACACTCAGGAAGAGCTGGTCAGCGAACAGTGGTTTTCAGCGTTCAGCCTATCAGGCCCTGCGTTATGCATCCACGTAGCAGGTAACATTTGTAGCACATCTTGTCTATTTCTATGTGACTTTCCTATCTTGGATCTACTTTTTACATTTTGAACATCTACCATCCCCTTGCCTTTGCCCAAATCAATCTATTTTGGCTTCTACTACATTATCTTACATCACATAGCAAGTCTGGCAACGCGGTTGTGCTAGAATGCCGCCATCTGTTGGACGACAATGACCCCTACCCTGATACCTCACTCCCAACCCCTACCCTGATACCTCACTCCCAACCCCTACCCTGATACCTCACTCCCAACCCCTACCCTGATACCTCACTCCCAACCCCTACCCTGATACCTCACTCCCAACCCCTACCCTGATACCTCACACCCAACCCCTTCCTCGATACGTTGCTGAGAGCACAAAGCCTTCCTCAATCGATCCTTTTCAAACCACACTGGAAATAAAGATAACCCTCTCACTGCTTGAGCAACACGACCCTGGAATGTAATTCCCCCGTGAGCCCTGAGTGTTCCATTGTGTCTCCATGGCAACATTCCCTTGGGATTCCCGAGAGCTAATGGGCTACTTGCGCAACAAACAAACAAAAAATCTGTCTGTTTTCCTGGTTTGTCTGTATGTATGTCTGCTCGTACATGCACGCTGACACCCCAATCTTTCCCCATCCCTTGGATCACTGTACACATGATAAAGCGAATGTGAGACAGGTCAGTGAAGGAGAGAGAGAGGAAATGTCTATTCTTTTGGAACTTTCATGAGTCATGTTTACTGTTCATTTTTTGTTGTTTATTTCAATTTGGTTTAGTATTTATTTCACGTGCTTTGGCAATGTAAACATATGTTTCCCATGCCAATAAGGCCCCCTTAAATTGAAATTGAGAGAGAGAGAGAGAGAGAGAGAGAGAGAGAGAGAGAGCAGAGGTGAGACAGATTAAATCTATCTTCTCCGGACTCCATGGTCGATATGGATCACTCTTCAAGGGGGGCGCCACTCTATATGGACCTCTGGCATGTCTTCCAATCTTATTATAGTGGGTGGACTGGGGGGTGGCTGGCCCGGGGGCTGGGTGGACTGGGGGCTGGGTGTACTGTACTGTCCACTCCCCCTCACACTGACCCTGGGTGATTAATGGCTGGTCAAGCTGTTGACAGGCTTGAAGGGTTTCTAGATACCATGTAAAGCAAACCATCTGGTTTCTGTATCAGAATGGGGCTGAATGTGTCAGAACATGTTTTACTCCCCATGTTTATTGTGAGGTTGGACTAGCCGGTTACAGGTTAGACTACCCCTATGTGCATCTGAAAAATTGGAGGCTATTTGAGCGATCTAGAACCTGAAAGGGTTCTTTGGCTGTCCCCATAGGAGAACATTTTGAACAACCCTTTTTTTGTTCAAGGTAGAACCCTTTCCACAGAGGGTTCTACTTGGACCCAAAAAGGGTTCTCCCATGAGGACAGTCAAAGAACCCTTTCTAAGAGTGTGTACTTACGGGTAGCACGGTACCCGTATGTATGTCACAATAATGTGCATTTACTTCTATGCCTGCTCCTTTGTTAGCTGTTGCCTGTTCGTTTTCTGCTTTACGTAAGTGTTTTGTGTAATTCTCTGTCTGTGTCTATGTCCGTTTCTATGTGAGTGTTTCTCTCTGAATGTCTGTGGTTATGTCTCTTTGGGTCTCTAGTGGTTTGTATGTCCTCTATGTTATCCAGCTGTGGCTGTCTATGTGTATACCAACATGTTTCTCTGTCTCAAGGTTTGTCTCTGTCTGTGCATGTACTAAATGTGTGAATAAGTGAATGTACTGGGTATCTTGTCTTACAGTATTTCTATATCTATCTGTCTATCTACATTGGAGTCTCCATGAGTTTTGAGGGGGCGGGCCCTGTTGGGCAGATTATTTTTGGCTGAAAGGTCTCTGTACTGCTGACGGGGCAGGGGAGGCCAAAAACAGCTCCGAGTGGCAGAGAGAGAGCAGGGGGACTGCGTGAGAGTCAAAGTGAAAGAAGGGGGATCGCCTGAGCAGCAACCAAAATGGCCAACATTAATGGTAAGACCCTGGCCTCAGAGAGACAAGATGGAGACAATATGAGACGGTGGCAGTCGGCACACTTAGATCTATCAGTGAGTTGACGAGGCGGGGAGGCAAGGGACCTATTGAATGGGCAAAGCAGTGTCTCTTTTCAGACACCGGCAGGATCAGGGCACGGTTAGAGTTCCAGTGCCTGTCGTCCTCAGCCGTTGGGGCGTTTCCACATGTAGGGACTGACCGTCTGTCCACTGCAGAGCCATGCATTTAGTGACCGTGAGCCTGGAGAGGAGTCTGAACGTCAGGAGACCAGCTACAGCCATGGGTCTTTGGGGGGGATTTTGACCACTCACTGACCAGGAGTGTTTGAGACCGTACCAACTGTGCAGAGTTGTGTGGGTCTGCCTGCTTAGCAATGGGACCAGTATCGCAATGTTTTTTTTCCCATGGCAAAAACAACACTTTTTTGTCCATTAAAAATCTGCTCATCCCATCCCTAGAGGTGACCATCTGGAGTTGTGTTATAGCTTTGTTACAGCATGTAGGGGCCATCTGTGTGCTTGTTTCTGTATGTAAGAGGCTAGTAGCGTGATCAGCTGATCTGTGCCCCCATTTGACAGGGTTACCTCTTTGGGCAGCAGGGTTGGCAGAGCCAAGGTGTTTCACAGGGTCACTCTGGGACTTCCCGCACGCACCGTAGTGTTACAATGGCTGGGTGGTGGTTATAGTTGTGGTGGTAAGTAATGCCAGGTCAGGCTGCCAATTGGTTGACTGGTAATGTCTCATGTTGATGTAACGATTGAGTCATTCACGGTCAGGCAGTCAGTGCTCAGCTCTGTGTTGGTTAGTTCAGTCAGCGGAGTGCTGTGTGTGTGTGTGTGTGTGTGTGTGTGTGTGTGTGTGTGTGTGTGTGTGTGTGTGTGTGTGTGTGTGTGTGTGTGTGTGTGTGTGTGTGTGTGTGTGTGTGTGTGTGTGTGTGTGTGTGTGTGTGTGTGTGTGTGTGTGGTTGTATTCCCCCCTCCCCCTTCCCCGCTTCATGTTGTCTCTGTACTCTTCTCAGAGAGTTCATTATATCACTATATTAACATCAACCAATATAGTCATGGCTTAGTATAGAGTCTATTGGACCGTAGTCTAACTTGCTGTGGTATGTCTTCCTTTTCTTTGTGCACTTAGTCTGTGCATTGAACGGTCTTACCACGTGCTGGTCAATGTCGCAAAGTGCCAACACATCAAAGAGGGCTGTTTGCTACAGTTCCACCTGTTGGGACAATGGACATGTGTGTGTGCGCTGGGTCTTTGTGGGTATTAAAAGTCTGTGGTCATGTTTATAAATAGTCCTCCTGCTGGTCAGATATATCAGTGCACTCTATTCTAATTCCCAAGCTCACTCATACACTAATAGCCATGGAGTAAGGGTCCGAGGGTTAGCGAGCTGCTGGTGTTCAGCTTTATTACACTGTGCTATCAGTGTTTTGGTTGTAATGTTTGTTTTGTTTGTAGCTACTTTTAACTATTCCATAGAGGGGTTAGGCCAGGGGAGCCTCCATTTTGACACTGAGAGGGCCCAGTCGCAGCGGCTCCAGTTGCTGGGTGACTGATCGAGGGAGACGGACAGGGTGCAGAGAGGGGGTGGTAGCGGGCTTGAAGACTGTCAGCAGGTGCTCACCGAGTCAACATTTAAATTCAGGGTTCCTGCAAAGTCCCTCTCTCCTCTCCTATTTTCTTTACTCTTCTCTCGCCCTTCCTCTATACCAGGGGTGGGCAACTCCAGTCCTCTGGAGCCTGATTGGTGTCACAGTTTTGCCCCAGCTAACACACCTGACTCCAACAATCAACTAATCATGATCTTCAGTTTAGAATGCAATTTGATTAATCAGGTGTGTTTGCTAGGGATGGAGAAAAAGTGTGACACCACTCAGGCCCTGGAGGACTGGAGTTGCCCACCCCTGCTCTATACAGAGTGCAGGCTATATTAAGCCCAGGTTAGGCTTGACGTCTCCCCCTGCCCCTGTGTGTGTTTTCTCTCTGCCTGGTGATCACTGTCCCTCTGCTCTGCTTACGCACAGCTGAAAGGCCTTCTGGCCCACCGAACACTGGAGAGTCAGAGCCAAACAGGGACTGACTGGCTGGTGATGCTGTGGGGTTTTTGTTAAAAGAACATAGGCAGGAACAGTGAGGAGGAGAGACTTGCAGCTGTGACTGTCCTTGCTGCCTTTCGCAAACCAACTAAAATAGAGGACGTTTCAAATGCAATGGGCTTTGTCCCCCCTGCTTCAATGAAGACTCCCGGGTCCATGTTAGCTTCCACTCTGTTCCTCATTGGTTTATATGTGAAGAGAACATGTAGACTATGAAACGTTCTTATTTCTCCACCTTTTCTCACTCTCTTGTCAATTCCCCTCCCCATCCCTCTGTTACCATCTATTCTCCTCTGCTCTCCCCTCCTTTCTCCCTCCTCCTCTCCTCAGTGATGGATCTGATCTACTGGAAGGACACAGAGCGTACAGGCATGGTATTCACAGGGCTGGTGGTTGGCCTGCTGTCCTTGTTCCAGCTCAGCATCATCACAGTCATCTCCACCATCTCCCTGGGCGCCCTGTGCTTCACCGTCTCAGTCAGCCTCTACTATAGAATCCTGCAAGTGCTCAACATGGGAGACGGAGTGCACCCTTTCAAGTGAGTGACTCGCCAGTCCTCTCCTCTTTTCTCTCATCCCCCACTCCCTTCCACTCTTGTTTATTTCCTCTCTTCTCCAATGATGCAGTGGGGAGTGGAATTCAAGAATAGTTTCTTAATTGGCTGGATTCCCCTCCCCTCTCAAAATAAATCCTGCCTGGGCTCACAGTCCAGTGGGCTTGCCTTTAAAAAAAAACGACAGTGTGTTTTATGATTTGTTTAGGCTAACCACTGCTGTTTGATGAAAAACAGTCGATAGACTTCATCCATCAGGATCTGAAAGGAACGTTTTACTTTTGTATCTGCGCTGCTGGAAATAACCGAGGCATGAGACAACAAACTGTGCATGCATCCGGGTGTGTTGGTGGCGACGACCACTCATTTTCTAATCAACACCCTCTTCCCTGCTTCCTTGACCCTGGACTCTATTCTCCATCACTCCACCTCTATACTGAGCCCTCCTTTTCTACCCCCCTCTCTTTCTCTCCTCAGGGCGTATCTGGACCTGGACATCAGTTTCAGTGGGGAGCTGGCGGACCAATACACGCAGAAGACCATCGTCACAGTCGTCTCTTTTGCTAACTCACTCAAGAATCTTTTCCTGGTTGGAAACCTCTTTGACTCTCTCAAGGTGAGACTGCCTGGGTGTTGGATCTCATCGATCTTCATCTGGAATTGGCCAGAATATGACCGTGTAACTTTTTTATATGCTCCCCTTTCGACAGCTCCTCTCGATCTCTAGTTCGTTCACTTCACAGGTTCAAGTAACTTTTTACACAAGGAAGTCCTTCAGAATGGCATAGACCTTTAGTCCCTAAAAATACGCCCTCTCTCTCTCTCTCTCTCTCTCTCTCTCTCTCTCTCTCTCTCTCTCTCTCTCTCTCTCTCTCTCTCTCTCTCTCTCTCTCTCTCTTTGTCTGTCTTTTAATCTCTTTTTCTCTTTCTCTGTTCTGTTCTGTACTGGCATCAGCCTGCCTCCCCGTTCACTGGAGATGACGACGTTTTTATGCCTTCCGTCGCCAAATGACGACTGTGTTTCCGAACAACGCCGCTATCAGAGACAGCTGCTGTCATACCCACAACTCACTGTGGCTGTTACGATTGTGATAATCGTGTACATACAGTCCCGCAGCTTGAAATGTGTCCTTGTTTTCGGTCGGCATCGGAGTGGCATCCATTTAGTACAGCCTTTTCTTACCCAAAGTCACTACAGGTAAACTTTTATTGGGTTTGCAATGCAGTAGCGGGCCTGGAGAGCCATCACACTGCTGTGGTGTTATGAAGGAACTGATAACTGGAGTGCCTGTACAGATACACTACTGCCCTACATGTTTACATTAAGAATCACAGAAAACATCCTATCAAAAAATGATTTTTCTTTTGCCAGCAAACTGGCAGCAAAAGCACAATTGTGAGTTTGTAGAAATTCGGGTTTGTATTCAATTTTGCATTACGAACGATACACAACAAAAAAAAACGGGTCGTATTGTAAGGGTAACAATAAGAAACATCTTCCCTTTACAAGTGTCCGTGAGTGCTCTCCAAGCATTGCAGGGGTGTCGTTTTTTTATGGAGGCTAAAACAACATACTGCTCATGCGAAGCTTACTTTCAACAGTTTGCCGAGGCCATTCAAAGGCTCTTGTCCTTTCCTTCTCCCCATCCTATGTATGCGTTTCATACAGAACATGAAAAAAAGGTGCTATCTAGAACCTGAGAGGGTTCTTCGGCTGTCCCCATAGGACAACCCTTTGAAGAACCCTTTTTGGTTGCAGGTAGAAAGAAACCTTCTGGGTTCCATGTAGAACCTTTTCTACAGAGGGTCAGTCCTGACATATCGGTGAAGCACGTTCCCTTGTCATAGTAAGGCAAAACATACAGCAGATGTTGTATGCTTGCAAACTTCCGGCTAATGACAAAATCTAAAGCTCAATTCGTTGTCAAATGATAAAGCGTTTCTGCTAGAAACCTTCCTTTTAGACTTCATTCATTTTGTCTCCAGGTTTACCAGGAAAGTAGAGCTAAAACATTTGGCACGTTGAATCAACAACAGTCATATTGGTTGCACCATTAATGCTTCAAGGGTTAAATGTAAATTAGCAGCAGGAGTACTTAGTGTGACTTATCTCGGTTTCGTGAGAGCCAGTGTGACTGTGCCACGTTGCCTTGAGTCTGAGCCCCAGAAGCCCCTGAGTCCCGCGGTCTCAACCCTGACCTGGCCGGTATGTGACATGGGACACAGGTGGCTGTTCACCCAGTTACAGGGTACGAGAGGAGTTTCGTCTTCTCCGAGAGGTTGGGGGGGTCACATTTCAGGATGGGGGTAAGTGACAACCCACTGAGCTGTATTGCACCAACTCCAGCAGGGTTGTGGCGGATGATCTGGGAAACATGTACTCATTCATTTGTCAGGGACCATGTGCAATTTGAACATATGATGCATGCATTCATTTACATATTACATTTGAGTCATTTGGCAGACGCGCTTATCCAGAGCGACTTACAGTTCAGTGCTTTCATCTTAAGATAGCTAGGTGGGACAACCACCCACACTTCAAATGTACGCACTCATGACTAAGTTCCAATGGCTAAAGTCGTCCCCTAAATATGTTTACATTTTGATGGGATTTGCCATGCTTCATGCAAAGAGTACATTCAATTGTGTATGTGGAGCTCACTGTGTGTTTCCTCCCGTTCTTCTCAGCTCCTGGCTCTAATGTACCTGGTGACTTTCCTGGGAGTCCTGTGTAACGGCCTTACAGTGCTCATCATTGGTGAGAATCACAGACACACCGTTAGAATCAGCATTTGAATAACTTTATTGTCTTGCCATTCAATAATCACGACGTCCCGTTTGTCCTGTAGAGACGGACACCATCGGTTGACGAATGCTGACGTTGTCGCAGATTGTACTTCTCGTATTTCAGTTGAAGACGGCGCTCACTGTATATTGTTTGATTTGAATGAAAGGGCGCGGGCCACGTTGTTAGCCTGAAGGAGCTGTGTACTCAATCAGAAGGCTCAACACATGCTCACTCCTCCCCTTCTGTCTTCTTCTCCAGCTGTGATCACTGTCTTCTCTCTACCACTGTTCTACAGGCAGCACCAGGTAAAATCTCACTCACGCTGCGGACAACTGCTCTCCTGATTAATTCAGCAAAAGGAGGTACTTCTGTCAATTGTTCAAATGACGTGTGTTTCTCAACAATACCTCTTTTGATGTTCCAGGCAAAAGTGGACGGCTTCTTTGCAGGAATTCAGGCAAAGATTGACAACGTCAAGGACATGTGAGTATGGCGCCATCTTATGGCACGACAGTGGAATGAAACATTCCTCTTTCCTTCCTGTAGTTTTCCATTGCAGCTCTGCAGACCCTGAACTGAATTCTGAATCACTGTGACATTTACTCAATTTGTAATAGCTGGCAGTATTGGAGAAATGGTATGGAAAAAGCATATAACCTTTGTCAATGACCAATGTAAATGAGGTCATGTGACATTGACCCCTCTCTTTAATAATACAGTCTCCACAGAATTGCCCAAGGTGGTGGCCCCACCCCTGACCCAAACCCTGGCGGTGCGAAGCCCAAAACACAATGAGGAGTAACGGAGGACAGGAGAGGAGGATGAGGAGCAGAGAAGAGGAGGAGTTACAGGCTGTCACTCAGATGTCTTACTCGGCAGTCTGCTCAGAGCTCCAGAAGGCGGAGCTTCTGAGATTGGGCAGGTTGTGTGGGGAGTCGAAGCATGGGGTTGGGACACGATGATACTGTTATGGTGGGATAGGGTAGGTTGCTACTGGGTGAGGATGAGGGAACGGAAGTGATATCTGGACGAGAGTTGTTGCTGTTTCAAAGGGAGATTTAAGGCATGGCCTACGTGGGGGATTGTGGCTTGAATGGTACAGACAGCTGCAGTCCAGTAAAATAATAAGACTGATTGGAACCTCTGATTCTAGGAGACCTGTGGGTTCCTTATTGACAGCTCTATATCTGAACAGAGGGAAGTAAAAACTTCAGTATAGAGTCCAGCAGGACTGGAGTTCACCAGGAGCTAGGACGGGGTCAGAAATTGGAGTTCACCAAACCGGAGTTCACCATTTATTCATAGCAGCCTAACACTTGGAATCAGGATGTGTAGAGTCTGTGTGAGGGAATGATGGCACTTCTGTGCTCATGACGTGTGTGTGTGTGTGTGTGTGTGTGTGTGTGTGTGTGTGTGTGTGTGTGTGTGTGTGTGTGTGTGTGTGTGTGTGTGTGTGTGTGTGTGTGTGTGTGTGTGTGTGTGTGTACACAGTATGTGTGAGTTGACATGCAGCTCGCTGATCTGAACCTGTTACCTGAGAACTATTAAAACCACGACTGTTCTTTTCGTTTCAAATGTTCTGTTTCTTTTTGCCCACGTGATCATCCCCACAACATTTGGTGTTCATCGACGTTGAGCGTCTTCCGTTCTCGTTTCAACAGACTGTGCAACCAGTGAGGTTTCTAAAATGGCCTTCAGCTGCAGGATGCAACAGCACAGTCAGAACCGGGCCTCGAAATGCATTTTCTGAATTCACAGTCGAGAAGACAATGATCACAAATGTACACCGTATGACTTTTAAAGATCCAAATATCCGTGAGAATGGAATTGTGGGAAATGCAGTTAATTAGGATTTCATCTGAGATTGAGGTCAAATGAATCTGGGTAATAAAGTACTGAGTATTGACGGTTAAACCAGACATCTGATGTTGGATTATTGAAACAGTTCTATTAATCTCCTTCATTGCCAACCAGAATATGGTTTGATAATGACAGGACAATTGTTATGGAAACAGAGGCACACACATGTCCTTCTGGAAATGCATCGGAAGTGTTCATGCAAAGGCAGTTGAAAAAATAAAAGGGCTAGATGGACAATTTGAAGATCTATGGAGGGGGGTACTGTTACCCAAACGTTGAGCCCCAATCACCCACACAGAGGGTACCCTCGAGCCTAATCTCTCGTGGACAGATGCACGCAAACGTAGGACGGTATGGTTGAGTCTGCCAACAGACTTTGGAATGCGACGACAAACGAGGAACTTTGCTCCAGTGTGCCGATTTGGATTTTTTTGTTTTTAAATATCACCTGACAAATCAAGATTTCACAGGTGTTTGTGTCTTTCAAATTTCAGAAGGGGAGGGAACATTTGGCCCATGTTTGGGCTGAGAGTGTCGGTTTAGGGGGGTGGAGACTTATCTTGTTAGTATCTTTTTCTCATACATCTCACCCAAGAACCTAAATGAGCATCTGATGCAGTTTCTGTTTTAGTTTCGGGGTTTCTGAGATTACGTCTGGCCTGAAAGGGTGTTCTGAGAGCGATGACTCAATGGGTGCCTTTCTATCAACAGTCCCATTAGTGCATGAACTGAACGATTTTCCCTGGCTAACCAAACGTCCCAACAAACGACTTAAACGACGGCGGTCTCGGAGCGAAGTATGTGGCGAACATAGTGCAGTGGAACAATGCCGTTGGAGTCGTCCGGGAATGAATGACTAGCTAGATAACTGCTCCTATAGACGTCTTCTGGAACAGGCCATTCACGTCGGACTGAAACCAAGGCTTTTTTTTTTTAAAGAGTCATTTCACAATCATTTACAATCATCGTCGTCATCACTACCATTTCAGTACAAAGAAACACTTCAGATTATGCCGACACAGAAATTCCCACCTCCTTACATCTATTGCCTTAGGGTCCTCACCACAGCCTGGCAGTGTGCTTTAGTAATAACCCGAGACCTGTTTTTGAAGGGTACATTTCCCCCTACCTTATTATTATAGTATGTTTTGACTGTGTACCACAGCTCTTAATTGTAAGAGTTAGAATGAACTTTATCCCAGGACGTGGTTAGATGATCTTGGCCTGTTCGCCAGCACTTGATGTCTCCCTCCTATAGTATGTTGCACTGATCTCACTAGACGGGACTAGGGATGCCGGAAGCCCACGACAGACCTGAACCCTTGGTAGATTGGTAGATGGTGAATTGGAAGATGAGTGGTGAGATGGGTTATGGTTCGCAGGAAGACTTTATTACACGACCCCTTAGATGAGGCAAGGACACGAGAGCAAGTCTTAACAAACCTCATATTAAATGTCATTACTTGTATTATGCATAGACCAACATGAATAATTTTGTATGATCAAAAAACAAATGGGTCTCCAAACATTGAATCTTGCAATAATATATATATATATATATATATTGGGCAAAATCTTGAAAAATAAATCAACATTTTGACGGGAGTCTAGTGTTTGATTCCTTTCTGCGTTTCACACCACCGTGTGTGTGTGTGTGTGTGTGTGTGTGTGTGTGTGTGTGTGTGTGTGTGTGTGTGTGTGTGTGTGTGTGTGTGTGTGTGTGTGTGTGTGTGTGTGTGTGTGTGTGTGTGTGTGTGTGTGTGTGTGTGTGTGTGTGTGTGTGTGTGTGTGTGTGTGTGTGTGTGCATGTGCGTGTGTGTGTGAGAGAGAGAAGACCGAGTTTTTTAATGGAAACGTTTTAAAGCTCATCTTAAAGGAAAGAAAAAAAAGGTAGAGCATTTTGATGACTAGCTTTTTTACCACAGGGAGGCGACAAAAGCTAACGCATGTACTGCAACAGTCATACTGTGTCACAGATTCACCGTGAGGGTGTCACTCCATTTTGATTGATGTTTTGAACACGACACTTACACTTGATGGACAGCCAGTTGGGATACTGTGAAGTCGCCTTGATTGGCGCCTTGACAGTGACTCTGCAGAATTGAATATGCAGAGATCCACGAGGCTGAGATATCTTTAGAATTGGTAAAGGGAAACCCCAATGGTAAAGTTAAACAGAAATGACGGAATCGACGACAAATGCAGTACTGCCTGCTCAAGGCTCAAATATAGCGCTGTAGGCGACATAATTTATGGGCCTAGTCCAAACTCGACCATGGGCCTCACTGGAGTTTCAGTTTGTACTTTATTTAAAGGTCAGCACGTGACAGACGGATATTGGGCCTTTTGAACTGGGCTTACCTTGACAAGTCTCGACATGCCCTGACCTCAAACGAGGTGTTATTAATGTGTATTAGGCCTAGTTTGTAGGCACATAGGCGTTTGTCTTTCTGTTGAAACTGTTCTCAATGTCGGCCATTGAAATAATATTGTATCAGCCTAAATCTGTCAAAGGTGTGCCACACTCACTGTCAAACATGTTGAGTAGGTAGGGTGTCAAAGAAATGTCTCCTTTCACAACTAGCTGCTTGACAATGCCAATTAGCCATGAACAGTTGAAGGGTAGGGCCAACATTTTATTTGTAGAATTATGTTTTGAGTTACTGGCCCTCCTTTGAAATAGTTAGCAGGTAAATTCCCAAAGGGGCAATGCATGTCAAAGTTCTCCAAAGGTTGCCTTTCAAGTTTTTCTCTTCTGTTATTCTAAAATGAATAGGAACAGGGAATTGTGGGCTACACAAATGCATGTCTATTAATTATGTGAGGTGTTCAATATACTACATTTGAAGACAGAACACCAGGGTTCTCCAATTCTGAGCAGAAAAACACACACATATATATATATATATTTGATCATTTTCGCTGTTGGACATAAAATACTAAAATCCTCATTAAATCAGCACAAAGTTATTTTAATTTAGGGAATCTGTTCTCAATTTATTTATAACTATGTTCAGGCCCCGACCATCCGCTCAAGGAAAAATCTGCCCAGGGCTGAATGTAATTGGGGACCCCTGCAGTACATAAACCTACAGGAACATGAATATGTTCATTTTGCCACTGACAGAAGGCGTGCCCATCAACTCGCTTCCTTTCAAAGCGCAGTGGTGGAAGAGGGGAGGGAATAGTCAAATCATGCTTGAACTTATAAAGCAGACCCTCCTCCAACGTGTAACAGATTGGAGTATTCAAAACCTGAGAGAAGTGCCTGTTTTCAACTTTTTACACATACTGAGTATTAGTTCTTTGGAGAGCACAAGACTACTGCTTTGAATTCTAACAAAAACAACAAAAAAAACGCTATAGACCAACCTGTCTAATTGACAAATATATTATAGGCTACAGAACACATTTTCATGGTGCTTTCTTTATTTGCTCCTACTGGAGTAAGGAAAAGGTGTTCGTAACCAGTGCTGGATGTCACCTCCAGTTCCAATGGATTATAACCAGGGCATGGCTCCTCCAGTGCCGCCGCACAAGCCCAAAACGACCCGGCCACTCGAGGCTCAGGAGCGGGTGTTGAAGTGCGTACTGCTCGGCGATGGAGCGGTTGGGAAGACCAGCCTAGTTGTCAGCTACACAACGAATGGCTATCCAACGAAGTACGTCCCCACTGCGTTTGATGACTTTTCAGGTGAGCCAGTTAAAACCATTTATTGTGGCACTATTCTTGGAAACAAATAAATAATGATAGATTAGTCTCCTACAGACATCAAATACGCAACTTCCCAGCCAGATAAAATAAACATAAAACATGTTTTCTGTTGCACATTGCTACGTTTTGATTTTGACTATGGGCCAACACCCATATATTGCACATTGCTACACTGTAACAAAGCCTTAATTGACCATAGTGGACATCTGTTACATTGTAACGGGGAAATGTGCTGGCTCTGTCTTGCAGCCACCCCATTCTGCGGAACGAATCACCCAACTTTTCTTGTGTCATTTTGCTGCGCTCGAGGCTAACAGCAGCGACCGTCTGTCTGCAGATATCTGTACTATTGCACACAAATTATGCACCCTGGTCATTTTATACGCCCGGGCCTGTTCTAATTTCCAGTTGGCAGAATTCCATTTTCCAAAACGTAGCCACCAGCAAATGTTTGTCTAACGTACCGAATGGTTGAAAACTGAAACGGCATACTTGTTGAAACTAACCTCAGTTGGCAAGTGATGACAGCGCCCGCCCGCACACACTGACGTTAGCGCGTCATTATCTCAGGAGAGGCCTATTCTTCCTTTTGAAGTTATCGCATTAAACTTTGATCTCGGGAAACCTCCACCAAAACGCAATGTCTGAATTCATCTAAACTTGCATGACATGATAACTTTAGGAGTCCAGGGAAGGCTTGATTAGGAAAATGTGACACCGTCTTTATGGCCATTCACAATGATAGACACAGCTGCCCTTACCTATCCGTTTATCAGGAATATATTATTATAACCATTCTATCATTCTAAACACCTAATTATACTTATGCCAACCGCTATGGAAGGTTTTGAATGAGACTATTACATATTTTAATAGGCGTATACACACGAATACCCTTAGTATTCATCCCTCTCCCACTGCCCCCAGAAATCCAAGTTATAAGGCCTAAAATGAACAGAACATTCTTGTTGAACATGCTTCTCAGCAGGCAGGCATGGTTTTGGATTGCACAACTCTGGCCATTGTTGTCAGCCTTGACCTGAAAGCCGTCTCTCTGCTATGATGGAATGGACACATCTGTTGCAATGGCTCTGAGCAGAGATTGTCTTTCTCCCTCATGACAGAGAGGGATTGTGCAGTTTGGGGCCCCATTTGATGATGTCATTTATCCGTTCCTGGAATCAGAGCCCTCTTTTGAAAGCTGATTTCTGGGCAGTTAGGCAATTCCACAGGTGACACTTGGGGTAGAGGAAATAGAGGGAGGAAGGGATGGAGAGAGAGAGAGGGAGGGCAGAGAGTTTTGGGCCCAAGTAGAATACGAGGCAGATCATATGTCAGGGATTGGGGAAATGATTGCACAATAGGCGCTGGGTATAATGAGGAGTAGTCCGATGCTGCTGCGGACTAGTCCCCACAGCTCTTTGATCAGGTGATGTGACCATATATCCTGGGCGCCTTGTAAACACTTCCATAAGCTTCACCACATTGGGCTCTTTTGAAACATGGTCTATAATGAAACTGCTAGTGACATGACTCATAGCACTCTTCCAATCTGGAGAGAGCTATTGGGAGAGTCACTAAACAAACAAATCCGCTTTGGTTTCCTCTGTAGACAGCTTGGCAGGGCTTTCAAAGCTTGAAAGAACAGAATATGGTATGAAAGAGAGAAGTTATTGCCTTTACTTTAACTGGGCGAGTGGGTGGGCGAGACAAGACCGCCACTCTGAGTTAGGGGGGGATGGGTGAGCTTTCTGTTCACTGTGTCCAGGGGGTATGAAGTACGTCAAACCGGCTTGCCTTTGTTTTTCCCAGAGGATATTTTTGGTGGGCGGGCCTCTCATCCGCCAGGGGTCTCTTCCTTTCTGTGTGTGTGTGTGTATGTTTGTATAAAGTGTCAGGTGGAGTCATGTGGAGGCAGATGGGACTATAGCCCCGCGCTGATTTTTTTTTTTTCTCTCTCTCACTCTCTCTCTACCTCTCTCTCTACCTCTCTCTCGCTCTCTCTCACTCACTCGCTCCCCCCAACAGCGGTGGTGCAGGTGGATGGACACCCTGTGAGGCTACAGCTCTGTGACACTGCTGGACAGGTGAGAACCCTAGCAGCACTCCACATACTACACACAGTATGCTTCAACCTATTGGTGCCGCGTTCACCGCTCTCTGTCACAGGCATGTATGCCCACTGAACTTCCTCAACGGCCATTCTCCTTCTTCTGCTTGGTTCTCATACATGTTACATGATTTTTAGAGTCAGAGACGGTGTTGGCTTTTGTCTTGCATGTTGTCTTTTCTGGTGGGTATTGCTCAAGGCAGCATTCTGGGGCACCGTTTTATTTCCCAGGCTCTACCACTACTCTGTGGCAGCTGTGGGGCCCGCTGGTTCTCCTGAGAATGTCTCTCTAACACCCCCCCCCCCCTAGAGAGAAATGAATTCCTGGGCTTTGCTGCCACTCTACATCTGAAGTGGGATCCAGGCAAATCCATTGGCATAGCTTTTGGGGATGGGGGTTGGGAGGGGGGATTTGGGAATGGTTAGAGGCGTTAGAACGGCGGGAACTCATTAGAACAGAACAGATCTGGGTTGAAGCCACATTGTGAGGCAACCGCTAGGAGGGAGGGAGACGACGCAATCGCAGAAAGTAGCTGTTAATGCATGTTTTGTTTTTTAAAATCTCGTTCTGCTCTCTTCCTCTTCCCCCTTTCTCTGTAGTTCTGCAGGCATAGGCAGGCGTAACTGAGAGTAACTGAGAGTTGTGCGCCTGAGCTCTGAGCGTCATGCTAAGCCTTTTTAACATGGTTAGATTGTTCTAGAAAGAGAACAGGTTGTGAAAGCCCTGGTGTTTTCTCTCTGGGCATGGGTGGTGTCGTAATTTCACTTCTATAGCTACAACCCAGCCCAGAGAGCATAGTTTAGTTTATTAGGACCCCCGTTAGCTACTGCACATGCAGCAGCTACTCTTCCTGGGGTCCACATATAACATATGAATACATGACAAAGTACAGAACAGTAAAAGACAAGAACAACGTCACATATTACATTAAATGTTTTTTATAGGAGAGACAACACATCTACTATTTACACACTTAATATATGCATATTCTTACATACAGTACAGTTAAATATGATCTTTATAAAGAGGAGAGGCACTGTGATAAATAGTTTTTTTAATCTGTTTTCTTAAAGCTAAATTTGCTTTTTGCCTGAGTAACCTCTTGTGACAGAGCATTCCACGATGACATGAGTGACGCATTAAATCTGGTTTTGGTTTGGGTACCGTGAAGAATCACATAGTGGCGTGTCTCGTGGGGTATCTATGTCTGTTTGAAGTGTATGCAAATAGATTTTACAAGTGGTTAGGCATTTTCAACACACAAATGTTTCTTAAAAAGACTCGCAGAGAATTAGTACATTTCTCCTCAACCCTCAACCATGAAAGACTATCATGCATGTTGTTCATGTACAGTTGAAGTCAGAAGTTTACATACACCTTAGCCAAATACATTTCAATTCAGTTTTTCAAAATTCCTGACGTTTAATCCTAGTAAAAATTCCCTGTCTTAGGTCAGTTAGGGTCACCACTTTATTTTAAGAATGTGAAATGTCAAAATAATAGTAGAGAAAATGATTTATTTCAGCTTGTATTTCTTTCATCACATTCCCAGTGGGTCAGAAGTTTACATACACTCAATTAGTATTTGGCTTTAAATTGTTTAACTTGGGTCAAACGTTTTGGGTAGCCTTCCATAAGCTTCCTATAATAAGTTGGGTGAATTTTGGCCCATTCCTCCTGACAGAGCTGGTGTAACTGAGTCAGGTTTGTAAACCTCCTCGCTCGCACACGCATTTTCAGTTTTGCCCACACATTTTCTATAGAATTGAGGTCAGGGCTTTGTGATGGCCACTCCAATACCTTGACTTTGTTGTCCTTAAGCTTGGGGTCATTGTGCATTTGGAAGACCCATTTGCGACCAAGCTTTAACTTCCTGACTGATGTCTTGAGATGTTGCTTCTATATATCCAGATACTTTTCCTCCCTCATGATGCAATCTATGTTGTGAAGTGCACAATCCCCTCCTGCAACAAACCCCCCACAACATGATGTTGCCACCCCCGTGCTTCACGGTTGGGATGGTGTTCTTCGGCTTGCAAGGCTCTCCTTTTTCCCTCCAAACATAACGATGGTCATTATGGCCAAACAGTTATTTTTTGTTTCATCAGACCAGAGGACATTTCTCCAAAATGTACGATCTTTGTCCCCATGTGCAGTTGCAAACTGTAGTCTGGCTTTTTTATGGCGTGGCTTCTTCCTTGCTCAGCGGCCTTTCAGGTTATGTCGATATAGGACTCGTTTTACTGTGGATATATATACTTTTGTACCTGTTTCCTCCAGCATCTTCACAAGGTCCTTTGCTGTTGTTCTGTGATTGATTTGCACTTTTCGTGTGCTTCATTATTTCTTTATTCAGATTTAAATCCGCCAATATCATTTATCCACGTTATCCATTTATCCCTAACACGTGCAATAGTCAGGCTAGAAGTGCATGATTTCATTGACTATTAATTCAATGTTTTTTGTTTGCTCAATGCACGATTGATGCATTTTGTATGTTAGCCAATATCTCTGCGCTGTCACCTCAGTTTGGAAACACTAAATTTGAAAGTATGATTTGGAAAAGAAAAAGTGTGGGAAAAGACTATTCCACTCAGAGGCTACTGAATATAAAAAAGTAGCTTTCCCTGTTAGGCTTCTGAAAAGGGTTAAAGAGAGAGGGATTTGTGTCAAGTTTCTGCCAGCCTTAATCTGTGTAATCAAGGATGTGAGAGGCCCTTGTTACCCAAGGCTCTGTGGCTCTACGGTGTTCATTTGGGAGATCAGTGTGATAATGAAAGAGGAGGTTACTGCTCAACATAAACAGACTTCTCTCACACGGTTTGTTATGGAGAGATTATCACCACCATTTATTTCCACTGACATTCTGCCTGCTTGTTTTGCATTGACCTATAGAGCAATTACTGCAATGTGTTGGTGTGAAGCTGGTTTGTTTGTGTGTGAACCTTGAAGTGAAATACATCAGACAGTGGAGTTGGTAAAACTATACTACTTAGGGATTAGACCTTGATGGATTTTATATAACATCATCTTTCTCTCTCTCTCTCTCTCCTCAGGATGAATTCGATAAGCTCCGTCACTTCTGCTACTCGCGCACCGACGCCCTCCTCCTCTGCTTCAGCGTGGTCAGCCCTGCCTCCTTCCAGAACGTCTGGGAGAAGTGGGTCCCAGAGATCCGGCGGCGCTGCCCGCTCACGCCCATGCTGCTGGTGGGAACCCAGTGTGACCTGCGCGAGGATGTCAAGGTGCTGATCGAGCTGGCCCGGCGGAGGGAGAGGCCCGTGGCCGAGGTGGACGCCCGCGCCCTGGCGGACAAAGTGGGCGCCGTGGCGTACGTGGAGTGCTCGGCGCTCACCCAGAAGAACCTGAAGGAGGTGTTTGACGCGGCCATCGCCGTGGGGATGAAGCACGCCGATAGGAGGGCGCGGCGGGAGAGGAAGGTGCGCAGCACGGCCGATAAGATGAAGACACTGTCCAAGTCGTGGTGGAAGAAGTACGTCTGTATCCAGTAGAGAGAGAAAGAGGAGAGGGATATCGACTAGGACTATGAAACTGGGACTGGAAACGTGTTCAGATGAGCCTATGTTGTTCATATAGATTGAAGGACTTCTGTCTTAGCTCCTCTCAGATGACCCCGCATTTTCAAAATTACCGGGAACTTTCAATAAATCCCCTGGTTTTCCCGAAATCCCATTTGGAAGATTCCCGAAATCAGAAGGGAATAAGCAGGGAATGCAGAATCTTCCAATTAGGATTTTTGGAAAACCAGGGAATTTATTAAAAGTTCTGCAGGGAATTCTGCAACCCTAGTCAAAATGAATGGAGTGAGGGAATGGACTGTGGAGTGAGAGTGTCTCAAGTTGGAGGAGATCCACTGATTGGTTGATTGCAAAGAGACTGACAGGACTGCGCTCCAACCACTCCCTGTCTGCTTGAGCTGGTCTGAACTCTAACCTTTGAGCAGAGTGCTATCACAGAAGATCAAGGAGTAAAACCATCAACATGATTGACAATGCAATGGAGCAAAGAGCGAGTTGAACTCAGAGCAATAAGGACTTTTATATGAACTGATGGGTGGGGAGGGGAAAAGACTGGGGTGTACTCTTATACGCCACCCTTTAAAAAATGATTTAAATACTATATCATGATGTGCTGCATAAAGTAGGCATCCCCCGCCATCATCATACCTGATATATGTTCACATATTTTATGCCATCCACATGACTCTGTAATCAAACAGCCGATAGATCTCATTGGTAGAGCTAGACGGAAACAAACTGAGGGACTAACATGGCATTCAACTCAAACTCAAACCAAATGGCACTATGATACGAATACAGCTACAATACATTCATATCTACAATCGTACCAATTGCATTTACAGACAAGACTTTAGGGGTATTGATAAGGGACTTTTCCACCGATTCCACCTGGCCCTAGTCATCACTGTCAGCAGCATGACCTGGCCCCATGGTCCTCTGGTGGTGGTCACTCTGTCATTGCCAGCAAAAGCCAGGGGGTGGAGGGTTAAGCCTGGTGTGTGTGCGTGTGTTTAGGGGGTGCATATGTATGTGTGTGTTTAACCACATGACCGTCTGAGGTCCCTAGCCCAGGTGGTGTCTGTCTGTCTGTCTGTCTGCTGCAGTGCTACATTGTAAGTGTCTGTTGATACAGCAACTGCCACTGTCAGCAGACCACACAGTGAGGGACTGGGCTCCCCAGACAGAAAAGAGCTCCTCATCAATACACATTAATGGTCAGACCTTAAAGAGCGCTCTCAACAATACACCCCCCCCATTGATCTCCACTCAACCTACTTTAACTGGAGAACTCTGCGGTTTCCATCCAATAGCCACTCCTCAACTGATGGGAGTCTGTAAGCCGTTGGAGCATTGTCTCACTCTGCCGGAGTGAGGAGATTAGATTGAGGAACACAAGGTCATCGAGTGGTGCCACTGTAAATTGCACTTATCACGCTCAACCCAAATACTTTGTTGGAGTCGTGCCAATGATGCCATGCAATGGCATTTGGACTGCACAGGGTCTGATGCCTCTCTTTGTCATTTGAAACGTTTGATTTTCACCCTTCCGTGAGAGTCGCAAGGTTTTCACTCCGCTGTTGATCACTACATTTTTGTAATTACAGGACTATATTGAGTTCACTGGCGCTCGTTCTCCTCTCCAGCAACCTCATGATAAAACGGAGCGAATCGCCAACGAAACCAATTGTATTTGCTTCTTATTTTTCAGAAGCCTGTCTGTATGCTCTCTGTGTGTATCCCTTTATTTGGGGCATCAACTATAAAATGCACAGCCACTGATCAACCCTACAAGCAAATGTATGAGAAATTAAATGTATATTTTGTCTAACAATGTTTTTTTTTTTTTGCAAGGTAATTTTGTGTACATTTTGTTCTGTCTCCATCACAAACTATCGCTAAACACCCTAAATGGTGGCGAATGAGACAGAAGTGTTTCACTTGCGGTCTGATACTGTCAAGGACTGTTTATAAAAGCAACAGAGATCTAAATAAATGTGAAATCTTAACAAAAAAACATGCCGTGTATCTGTGTTTCTATGCGTTTGCAGAGAGATATGCTATCTTTTACCCCGTGTGGAGTGTGTGAGGGATTGAATGAATCCTATCTCCCGTTGAGTCTGAAATGAATGCTGGTGACGCTCCGTGTGAGGTCAAAGGTAAAAACACCATGTAAATGTGTGTTGAGGAACATTGTGTTCGGCAACCCCATCGCACCCTCTCTGTTTCAAGAATGTGCTCGAGTTGTGGTGGATGATCATTGACAATCGTGTCTCTTACAGGAATGGCTCTTTTGGTTCTTCTGAAGGGAAAGGGGAAAAAAACAACTTGCCTAAAAACTCTACAATGTTATCCATGACAAACCATCAATACAACTGAACAGTTGGTAGTCATATCAGTGTTTATGTTTGCGGCGTCTATTATAAACGGAGGAGAATTGCGGTGGAATTGCAAGAAGAGAACGTCTTCCTTCACGTCGCCGCGGTGGAGATAATGGGTCGACAATTACAGCTGGTTATGGTCTGTTGTTAAGCTGTAATGATATCTTGAGAGTTGTTGTGTGTGTGGACGGCAGTTGGGTGTGCGCACAGAGTCTGGTGACGGTGTGGGTGAAACGGAGGTAGGCGTTGGGCCAGTGGTTTAATTATAATGGTTACAATGGTTTCCTGGGAGCTGCACTGGTAGTTTGACACAAAGCTGTTGTTGTTTGTCTCTCTCAGAAGGAGCCATTGCATTGTGTCCAGTCTTTGGTAATGGCGATAAGCAGTATGGTAGAGACAAGGCAGTACTTACACTTAGCTGTAAAAATCTACCTTTGGCATATACTGTATAGCTAGGCCTTTTCAGATCGGAATCCTGAATCCAAGTGTCGGCCACAGCGAAGAAAGAAAAAGGAAAAAGATTTACAGCGCAAGATGAAACACCCTTTCTGTTTTCAGATTTGACTGTTGTTGACTGATGGTGAGCAACTGTCCGATTTAGAAGACCTCTGAAGTATTGTGAGAGGAGAAAACATGTTCGGTGCCATCTGGAATATCAATAAGTCAGACGTCATAAAAGGCCATGTACAGTGCCTTCGGAAAGTATTCAGACCCCTTGACTTTTTCCACATTTTGTTACGTTACGGCCTTATTCTAAAATGGATGAAATATAACAATTATCAGCAAATTACACACAATACCCTATAATGAGAAAACATTTTAGCAATGTATGTATAAAAAAACTAAAACAGAAATGCTTTATTTACGTAATATTCAGACCCTTTGCAATGAGACTCTAAATTGAGCTCAGGTGCATCCTGTTTCCATTGATCCTCCTTGAGATGTTTGTAAAACTTGATTGGAGGCCACCTGTGGTAAATTCAGTTGATTGGACATTCATGTACATACAACCTCAATTGGGCCGACCAACCAGTGCTCCCGCACATTGGCTAACCGGGCTATCTGCATTGTGTCCAGCCAACCACCACCCACCAACCCCTCTTTTACACTACTGCTACTCTCTGTTTATCATATATGCATATGCATATAACCATATCTTCATGTACATACTACCTCAATCAGCCTGACTGACCGGTGTCTGTATGTAGCCTCGTTACTTTTATAGCCACGCTACTGTATAGAGCCTGTCTTTTTACTGTTGTTTTATTTCTTTATTTACCTATTGTTCACCTAATACCTTTTTTGCACTATTGGTTAGAGCCTGTAAGTAAGCATTTCACTGTTGTATTCGGCGCACGTGCCAAATAAATAAGGCACACACCTGTCTACATAAGGTCCCACAGTTGACAGTGCATGTCAGAGCAAAAACCAAGCCATGAGGTTGAAGGAATTGTCCGTAGAGCTCTGAGACAGGATTGTGTCGAGGCACAGATCTGGGGAAGGGTACCAAAACATTTCTGCAGCATTGAAGGTCCACCAAGAATACAGTGAACTCCGTCATTCTTAAATGGAAGACGTTTATAACCACCAAGACTCTTCCTAGAGCTGCCCAGCCAAACTGAGCAATTGGGGGAGAAGGGCCTTGGTCAAGGTGGTGACCAAGAACCTGATGTTCACTCTGATCGAGTTCCTCTGTGGAGATGGGAGAACCTTCCAGAAGGACAACCATCTCTGCAGCATTCCACCAATCAGGCCATTATGGTAGAGTGGCCAGAATGAAGCCAATCCTCAGTAAAAAGCACATGACAGCCCGCTTGGAGTTTTCCAAAAGGCACCTAAAGACTCTCAGACCATGAGAAAGATGAAGAACAGAGAGATCCTTGATGAAAACCTGCTCCGGAGCACTCGGGACCTCAGAATGGGGTCCAGGTTCACCTTCCAACAGGACAACGACCCTAAGCACACAGCCAAGACCATACAGGAGTGACTTTGGGACAAGCCTCTGAATGCCCTTGAGTGGCTCAGCCAGAGCCCGGACTTGAACCCGATCAAACATCTGTGGAGAAACCTGAAAATAGCTGTGAAGCAACGCTCTCCATCCAACCTCACAGAGCTTGAGAGGATCTGCAGAGAAGAATGGGGTGCCAAAGTTGTAGTGTCATACCCAAGAAGACTCAATGCTGTAATGGCTGCCAAAGGTGCTTCAACAAAGTACAAAGTAAAGGGTCTGAATACTTATGTAAATGTGCTATTTCAGGTTTGACATTTTTATATATTAGCAAAAATAATAAAAAACAGTTTCTGCTTTGTCATTACGGGGAATTGTGTGTAGATTGATGAGGGGAAAAAAACTGTTTTATCAATTTTAGAATAAGGCTGTAACATGACAAAATGTGGAAAAAGTCAAGGGGTCTGAATACTTTCCGAAGGCACTGTATATCTTCTGGACTACGGGCCTACGCTGAAATAGTTTCATAAGCAGACTGTGGTCTAAAAAAAACTAAAAGTAGAGTAAAGCAATCAGCATATGTGACCTTGTGGTACAGTAGCCTGTGTTCTGTGAGCAATCACACGAAGTGGATAGCCTGCCCAGTTCAAGTCTACAGCAGCTTTGCGGCACGGTCAGGTTCAGAAAAGGAACCTTCAACCTTCTCCCTACTGCTTCTGTGACGTTCTGGGAAACGTTTAGGTAACAGATGAACTCTGACTCCACATGAAAGAGTTGTTCCATGATAAGTTTGGATGGCTTAAAGTTGGTGAAGGATTTATCTTGCCCTCCTTACATGACTATGACCAGAATCATTAGACATGAGCCTATGGGAACAGGATTACAGTTGAACAGAGACTTTGTCATGAACGTCGGGACTCAGGGGCCGGGCTGATCTCAGGCGGTCTCGCCCCACTGTGGTCCGCTTAGTCAGGCGTTGTCTTTGGGATTAGCATTACCCAAGCACTTGTAATGTGATGCAATGTGTCTGGGTCTAATGGAAAGCCTTGGCTGCAGGATTTCAACGCCCCGGGTTTTGATTCAACTTTGGTACATTGTTCCTGACACAAAACTGCTTTCAAAGGATGTTGAAGGCCTAGGGGTCTTGCAGCTCTCGCTCCTCTCTCGCTAGAAAGCCTTACTACGTGTATGAAGGGAGGGGTTCTCACACAA